>NW_025955971.1:0-29059 GCF_023159225.1 Perognathus longimembris pacificus | reverse complement strand
AGTAAATATCTCCACTGAGATTAAGAAAAGCAGTAGCTTAATAAATTAAGTACTTCCTGGTATGGTTACTGTACTGGTAACTCCCCAAAAGAATCTGGATTGTGGTGAGGGAACAGAGAAAAAAGCTCATTTAGGACCTGCACTTACGAAGGGGGTAAGCAGCTGTATATCAGGGAGTAAACCTTCTGAGAATAAAAACAGCTGGAACTTGTTAAGGTAATTACACAGGGGAAAGGATAATGTACTGGGAACTCCTCAGAAGAATCTGATTTGTGGTGAGGGGAGAGAGATAAAAGCTCATTTAGGAACGACATGAACATGCTGCGTAGGTAGCTGTTTATCAGTAATTATCTCCACTGAGATTAAGAAAAGCAGTAGCTTAATAAATTAAGTACTTCCTGGTATGGTTACTGTACTGGTACCTCCCCAAGAGAATCTGGATTGTGGTGAGGGAACAGAGAAAAAAGCTCATTTAGGACCTGCACTTACGAAGGGGGTAGGCAGCTGTATATCAGGGAGTAAACCTTCTGAGAATAAAAACAGCTGGATCTTGTTAAGGTAATTACACAGGGGAAAGGATAATATAAAGGGAACTCCTCAGAAATCTGATTTGTGGTGAGGGTAGAGAGATAAAAGCTCATTTAGGAACGACATGAACATGCTGCGTACGTAGCTGTTTATCAGTAAATATCTCCACTGAGATTAAGAAAAGAAGTAGCTTAATAAATTAAGTACTTCCTGGTATGGTTACTGTACTGGTAACTCCCCAAAAGAATCTGGTTGGTGGTGAGGGAACAGAGAAAAACGCTCATTTAGGTCCCTGCACTTACGAAGGGGGTAGGCAGCTGTATATCAGGGAGTAAACCTTCTGAGAATAAAACAGCTGGAGTTTGTTAAGGTAATTACACGGGGAAAGGGTAATGTACTGGGAACTCCTCAGAAGAATCTGATTTGTGGTGAGGGGAGAGAGATAAAAGCTCATTTAGGAACGACATGAACATGCTGCATACGTAGCTGTTTATCAGTAAATATCTCCACTGAGATTAAGAAAAGCAGTAGCTTAATAAATTAAGTACTTCCTGGTATGTTTACTGTATGGGTATCTCCCCAAAAGAATCTGGATTGTGGTGAGGGAACAGGGAAAAAAGCTCATTTAGGACCTGCACATACGAAGGGGGTAGGCAGCTGTATATCAGGGAGTAAACCTTCTGAGAATAAAAACAGCTGGAGCTTGTTAAGGTAATTACACATGGGAAAGGATAATGTACTGGGAACTCCTCAGAAGACTCTGATTTGTGGTGAGGGGAGAGAGATAAAAGCTCATTTAGGAACGACATGAACATGCTGCGTAGGTAGCTGTTTATCAGTAAATATCTCCACTGAGATTAAGAAAAGCAGTAGCTTAATAAATTAAGTACTTCCTGGTATGGTTACTGTACTGGTAACTCAACAAAAGAATCTGGATTGTGGTGAGGGAACAGAGAAAAAAGCTCATTTAGGACCTGCACTTACGAAGGGGGTAAGCAGCTGTATATCAGGGAGTAAACCTTCTGAGAATAAAAACAGCTGGAGCTTGTTAAGGTAATTACACAGGGGAATGGATAATGTACTGGCAACTACTCAGAAGAATCTGATTTGTGGTGAGGGGAGAGAGATAAAAGCTCATTTAGGAACGACATGAACATGCTGCGTAGGTAGCTGTTTATCAGTAAATATATCCACTGAGATTAAGAAAAGCAGTAGCTTAATAAAATAAGTACTTCCTGTTATGGTTACTGTACTGGTAACTCAACAAAAGAATCTGGACTGTGGTGAGGGAACAGAGAAAAAGATCATTTAGGACCTGCACTTACGAAGGGGGTAGGCAGCTGTATATCAGGGAGTAAACCTTCTGAGAATAAAAACAGCTGGAGCTTGTTAAGGTAAGTACACAGGGGAAAGGATAATGTACTGGGAACTCCTAGAAGAATCTGATTTGTGGTGAGGGGAGAGAGATAAAAGCTCCTTTAGGAACGACATGAACATGCTGCGTAGGTAGCTGTTTATCAGTAAATATCTCCACTGAGATTAAGAAAAGCAGTAGCTTAATAAATTAAGTACTTCCTGGTTTGGTTACTGTACTTTTACCTCCCCATAAGAATCTGGAGTGTGGTGAGGGAACAGAGAAAAAAGCTCATTTAGGACCTGCACTTACGAAGGGGGTAGGCAGCTGTATATCAGGGAGTAAACCTTCTGAGAATAAAAACAGCTGGAGCTTGTTAAGGTAATTACACAGGGGAAAGGATAATGTACTGGGAACTCCTCAGAAGACTCTGATTTGTGGTGAGGGGAGAGAGATAAAAGCTCATTTAGGAACGACATGAACATGCTGCGTAGGTAGCTGTTTATCAGTAAATATCTCCACTGAGATTAAGAAAAGCAGTAGCTTAATAAATTAAGTACTTCCTGGTATGGTTACTTTACTGGTAACTCCCCAAAAGAATCTGGATTGTGGTGAGGGAACAGAGAAAAAAGCTCATTTAGGACCTGCACTTACGAAGGGGATAGGCAGCTGTATATCAGGGAGTAAACCTTCTGAGAAAAAAAACAGCTGGAGCTTGTTAACGTAATTACACAGGGGAAAGGATAATGTACTGGGAACTCCTCAGAAGAATCTGATTTTTGGTGAGGGGAGAGAGAAAAAAGCTCATTTAGGAACGACATGAACATGCTGCGTAGGTAGCTGTGTATCAGTAAATATCTCTACTGAGATTACTAAAAGCAGTAGCTTAATAAATTAAGTACTTCCTGGTATGGTTACTGTACTGGAAACTCCCCAAAAGAATCTGGATTGTGGTGAGGGAACAGAGAAAAAAGCTCATTTAGGACCTGGACTTACGAAGGGGGTAGGCAGCTGTATATCAGGGAGTAAACCTTCTGAGAATAAAAAACAGCTGGAGCTTGTTAAGGTAATTACACCGGGGAAAGGGTAATGTACTGGGAACTCCTCAGAAGAATCTGATTTGTGGTGAGGGGAGAGAGATAAAAGCTCATTTAGGAACGACATGAACATGCTGCATACGTAGCTGTTTATCAGTAAATATCTCCACTGAGATTAAGAAAAGCAGTAGCTTAATAAATTAAGTACTTCCTGGTATGTTTACTGTATGGGTATCTCCCCAAAAGAATCTGGATTGTGGTGAGGCAACAGGGAAAAAAGCTCATTTAGGACCTGCACTTACGAAGGGGGTAGGCAGCTGTATATCAGGGAGTAAACCTTCTGAGTATAAAAACAGCTGGAGCTTATTAAGGTAATTACAGAGGGGAAAGGATAATGTACTGGGAACTCCTCAGAAGAATCTGATTTGTGGTGAGGGGAGAGAGAAAAAAGCTCATTTAGGAACGACATGAACATGCTGCGTAGGTAGCTGTTTATCAGTAAATATATCCACTGACATTAAGAAAAGCAGTAGCTTAATAAAATAAGTACTTCCTGTTATGGTTACTGTACTGGTAACTCAACAAAAGAATCTGGACTGTGGTGAGGGAACAGAGAAAAAGATCATTTAGGACCTGCACTTACGAAGGGGTAGGCAGCTGTATATCAGGGAGTAAACCTTCTGAGAATAAAAACAGCTGGAGTTTATTAAGGTAATTACACAGGGGAAAGGATAATGTACTGGGAACTCCTCAGAAAACTCTGATTTGTGGTGAGGGGAGAGAGATAAAAGCTCATTTAGGAACGACATGATCATGCTGCGTAGGTAGCTGTTTATCAGTAAATATCTCCACTGAGATTAAGAAAAGCAGTAGCTTAATAAATTAAGTACTTCCTGGTATGGTTAATTTACTGGTAACTCCCCAAAAGTATCTGGATTGTGGTGAGGGAACAGAGAAAAAAAGCTCATTTAGGACCTGCACTTACGAAGGGGGTAGGCAGCTGTATATCAGGGAGTAAACCTTCTGAGAATAAAAACAGCTGGAGCTTGTTAAGGTAATTACACAGGGGAAAGGATAATGTACTGGGAACTCCTCAGAAGAATGTGATTTGTGGTGAGGGGAGAGAGATAAAAGCTCATTTAGGAACGACATGAACATGCTGCGTACGTAGCTGTTTATCAGTAATATCTCCACTGAGATTAAGAAAAGCAGTAGCTTAATAAATTAAGGTACTTCCTGGTATGGATACTGTACTGGTAACTCCCCATAAGAATCTGGATTGTGGTGAGGGAACAGAGAAAAAAGCTCATTTAGGAACGACATGAACAGGGGGTAGGTAGCTGTTTATCAGTAAATATCTCCACTGAGATTAAGAAAAGCAGTAGCTTAATAAATTAAGTACTTCCTGGTATGGTTACTGTACTGGTAACTCCCAAAAGAATCTGGATTGTGGTGAGGGAACAGAGAAAAAGCTCATTTAGGACCTGCACTTACATGCTGGTAGGTAGCTGTGTATCAGGGAGTAAATCTCCACTGAGAATAAAAACAGCTGGAGCTTAAATTAAGGTACTTCCTGGAAAGGATAATGTACTGGAAACTACCCAAAAGAATCTGGATTTGTGGTGAGGGAACAGAGAAAAAAGCTCATTTAGGAACGACATGAACAGGGGCGTAGGTAGCTGTATATCAGGGAGTAAACCTTCTGAGAATAAAAACAACTGGAGCTTGTTAAGGTAATTACAGAGGGGAAAGGATAATGTACTGGGAACTCCTCAGAAGAATCTGATTTGTGGTGAGGGGAGACAGATAAAAGCTCTTTTAGGAACGACATGAACATGCTGCGTAGGTAGCTGTTTATCAGTAAATATCTCCACTGAGATTAAGAAAAGCAGTAGCTTAATAAATTAAGTACTTCCTGGTATGGTTAATTGTACTGGTAACTCCCCAAAAGAATCTGGATTGTGGTGAGGGAACAGAGAAAAAAGCTCATTTAGGAACCTGCACTTACGAAGGGGGTAGGCAGCTGTTTATCAGTAAATATCTCTGAGATTAAGAAAACAGTAGCTTAATAAATTAAGTACTTCCTGGTAGGATACTGTACTGGGAACTCCCCAAAAGAATCTGGATTGTGGTGAGGGGAGAGAAAAAAGCTCATTTAGGACGACATGAACATGCTGGTACGTAGCTGTTATATCAGTAAACCTTCTGAGAATAAAAACAGCTGGAGCTTAATAAATTAAGGTAATTACACAGGGGAAAGGATAATGTACTGGGAACTCCTCAGAAGAATCTGATTTGTGGTGAGGGAACAGAGAGATAAAAGCTCATTTAGGACCTGCACTTACGAAGGGGGTAGGTAGCTGTTTATCAGTAAATATCTCCACTGAGATTAAGAAAAGCAGTAGCTTGTTAACGTAATTACCTGGTATGGTTACTGTACTGGGTAACTCCCCAAAAGAATCTGGATTGTGGTGAGGGGAGGGAGACAAAAGCTCATTAAGAACGACATGAACATGCTGCGTAGGTAGCTGTGCATCAGTAAATATCTCCACTGAGATTACTAAAAGCAGTAGCTTAATAAATTAAGTACTTCCTGGTATGGTTACTGTACTGGAAACTACCCAAAAGAATCTGGATTGTGGTGAGGGAACAGAGAAAAAAGCTCATTTAGGACCTGGACTTACGAAGGGGGTAGGCAGCTGTATATCAGGGAGTAAACCTTCTGAGAATAAAAACAACTGGAGCTTGTTAAGGTAATTACAGAGGGGAAAGGATAATGTACTGGGAACTCCTCAGAAGAATCTGATTTGTGGTGAGGGGAGACAGATAAAAGCTCTTTTAGGAACGACATGAACATGCTGCGTAGGTAGCTATTTATCAGTAAATATCTCCACTGAGATTAAGAAAAGCAGTAGCTTAATAAGTTAAGTACTTCCTGGTATGGTTACTGTACTGGTAACTCCCGAAAAGAAGCTGGATTGTGGTGAGGGAACAGAGAAAGAACCTCATTTAGGACCTGCACTTACGAAGGGGGTAGGCAGCTGTATATCAGGGAGTAAACCTTCTGGGAATAAAAACAGCTGGAGCTTGTTAAGGTAATTACACAGTGGAAAGGATAATGTACTGGGAACTCCTTAGAGAAATCTGATTTGTGGTGAGGGGAGACAGATAAAAGCTCATTTAGGAACGACATGAACATGCTGC
Source organism: Perognathus longimembris pacificus (assembly GCF_023159225.1). NCBI lineage: Eukaryota > Metazoa > Chordata > Mammalia > Rodentia > Heteromyidae > Perognathus > Perognathus longimembris. Next base: position 22,936 of record NW_025955971.1, on the reverse strand, counting down.
GTAGGTAGCTGTTTATCAGTAAATATCTCCACTGAGATTAAGAAAAGCAGTAGCTTAATAAATTAAGTACTTCCTGGTATGGTTAATTTACTGGTAACTCCCCAAAAGTATCTGGATTGTGGTGAGGGAACAGAGAAAAAAGCTCATTTAGGACCTGCACTTACGAAGGGGGTAGGCAGCTGTATATCAGGGAGTAAACCTTCTGAGAATAAAAACAGCTGGAGCTTGTTAAGGTAATTACACAGGGGAAAGGATAATGTACTGGGAACTCCTCAGAAGAATGTGATTTGTGGTGAGGGGAGAGAAATAAAAGCTCATTTAGGAACGACATGAACATGCTGCGTACGTAGCTGTTTATCAGTAAATATCTCCACTGAGATTAAGAAAAGCAGTAGCTTAATAAATTAAGTACTTCCTGGTATGGATACTGTACTGGTAACTCCCCAAAAGAATCTGGATTGTGGTGAGGGAATAGAGAAAAAAGCTCATTTAGGAACCTGACATGAAGGGGCGTAGGTAGCTGTTTATCAGTAAATCTCTGAGATTAAGAAAAGCAGTAGCTTAATAAATTAAGTACTTCCTGGTATGGATACTGTACTGGGAACTCCCAAAGAATCTGGATTGTGGTGAGGGAACAGAGAAAAAGCTCATTTAGGAACGACATGAACATGCTGCGTAGGTAGCTGTGTATCAGTAAATATCTCCACTGAGATTACTAAAAGCAGTAGCTTAATAAATTAAGTACTTCCTGGTATGGTTACTGTACTGGAAACTACCCAAAAGAATCTGGATTGTGGTGAGGGAACAGAGAAAAAATCTCATTTAGGACCTGGACTTACGAAGGGGGTAGGCAGCTGTATATCAGGGAGTAAACCTTCTGAGAATAAAAACAACTGGAGCTTGTTAAGGTAATTACAGAGGGGAAAGGATAATGTACTGGGAACTCCTCAGAAGAATCTGATTTGTGGTGAGGGGAGACAGATAAAAGCTCTTTTAGGAACGACATGAACATGCTGCGTAGGTAGCTATTTATCAGTAAATATCTCCACTGAGATTAAGAAAAGCAGTAGCTTAATAAGTTAAGTACTTCCTGGTATGGTTACTGTACTGGTAACTCCCGAAAAGAAGCTGGATTGTGGTGAGGGAACAGAGAAAGAACCTCATTTAGGACCTGCACTTACGAAGGGGGTAGGCAGCTGTATATCAGGGAGTAAACCTTCTGGGAATAAAAACAGCTGGAGCTTGTTAAGGTAATTACACAGGGGAAAGGATAATATACTGGGAACTCCTTAGAGAAATCTGATTTGTGGTGAGGGGAGAGAGATAAAAGCTCATTTAGGAACGACATGTACATGCTGCATACGTAGCTGTTTATCAGTAAATATCTCCACTGAGATTAAGAAAAGCAGTAGCTTAATAAATTAAGTACTTCCTGGAATGGTTACTGTACTGGTAACTCCCAAAAGAATCTGGATTGTGGTGAGGGAACAGAGAAAAAAGCTCATTTAGGACCTGCACTTACGAAGGGGGTAGGCAGCTTTATATCAGGGAGTAAACCTTCTGAGAATAAAAACAACTGGAACTTGTTAAGGTAATTACAGAGGGGAAAGGATAATGTACTGGGAACTCCTCAGAAGAATCTGATTTGTGGTGAGGGGAGAGAGATAAAAGCTCATTTAGGAACGACATGAACATGCTGCGTAGGTAGCTGTTTATCAGTAAATATCTCCACTGAGATTAAGAAAAGCAGTAGCTTAATAAGTTAAGTACTTCCTGGTATGGTTACTGTACTGGTAACTCCCGAAAAGAATCTGGATTGTGGTGAGGGAACAGAGAAAAAGCTCATTTAGGACCTGCACTTACAAGGGGTAGGCAGCTGTATATCAGGGAGTAAACCTTCTGGGAATAAAAACAGTGGAGCTTGTTAAGGTAATTACACAGGGGAAAGGATAATGTACTGGGAACTCCTCAGAAGAATCTGATTTGTGGTGAGGGGAGAGAGATAAAAGCTCATTTAGGAACGACATGAACATGCTGCGTACGTAGCTGTTTATCAGTAAATATCTCCACTGAGATTAAGAAAAGCAGTTGCTTAATAAATTAAGTACTTCCTGGTATGGTTATGTACTGGTAACTCCCCAAAAGAATCTGGATTGTGGTGAGGGAATAGAGAAAAAAGCTCATTTAGGAACTGCACTTACGAAGGGGGTAGGCAGATGTATATCAGGGAGTAAACCTTCTGAGAATAAAAACAGCTGGAGCTTGTTAAGGTAATTACACAGGGGAAAGGATAATGTACTGGGAACTCTCAGAAGAATATGATTTGTGGTGAGGGAGAGAGATAAAAGCTCCTTTAGGAACGACATGAACATGCTGCGTAGGTAGCTGTTTATCAGTAAATATCTCCACTGAGATTAAGAAAAGCAGTAGCTTAATGAATTAAGTACTTCCTGGTATGGTTACTGTACTGGTAACTCCCCAAAAGAATCTGGATTGTGGTGAGGGAACAGAGAAAAAAGCTCATTTAGGACCTGCACTTACGAAGGGGGTAGGCAGCTGCATATCAGGGAGTAAACCTTCTGAGAATAAAAACAGCTTGAGCTTGTTAAGGTAATTACACAGGGGAAAGGATAATGTACTGGGAACTCCTCAGAAGAATCTGATTTGTGGTGAGGGGAGAGAGATAAAAGCTCATTTAGGAACGACATGAACATGCTGCGTAGGTAGCTGTTTATCAGTAAATATCTCCACTGAGATTAAGAAAAGCAGTAGCTTAATAAATTAAGTACTTCCTGGTATGGATACTGTACTGGAAACTCCCCAAAAGAATCTGGATCGTGGTGAGAGAACAGAGAAAAAAGCTCATTTAGGAACCTGACATGAACATGCTGCGTAGGTAGCTGTTTATCAGTAAATATCTCCACTGAGATTAAGAAAAGCAGTAGCTTAAATTAAGTACTTCCAGGGGTAGGACAATGTACTGGGAACTCCCAAAGAATCTGGATTTGTGGTGAGGGAGAGAGAAAAAGCTCATTTAGGACCTGCACTTACGAATGCTGCGTAGGCAGCTGTATATCAGTAAAACCTTCTGAGATAAAAAAGCATTAGCTAATGTTAAGTAATTCCTCGTATGGATAATGTACTGGTAACTCCCCAAAAGAATCTGGATTGTGGTGAGGGAAGAGAGAAAAAAGCTCATTTAGGACCTGCACTTACGAAGGGTGTAGGCACCTGTATATCAGGGAGTAAACCTTCTGAGAATAAAAACAGCTGGAGCTTGTAAGGTAATTACAGGGGAAATGGTAATGTACTGGGAACTCCTCAGAAGAATCTGATTTGTGGTGAGGGAGAGAGATAAAAGCTCATTTAGGAACGACATGAACATGCTGCGTAGGTAGCTGTTTATCAGTAAATATCTCCACTGAGATTAAGAAAAGCAGTAGCTTAATAAATTAAGTACTTCCTGGTATGGTTACTGTACTGGTAACTCCCCAAAGAATCTGGATTGTGGTGAGGGAACAAAGAAAAAAGCTCATTTAGGACCTGCACTTACGAAGCGGCTAGGCAGCTGTATATCAGTGAGTAAACCTTCTGAGAATAAAAACAGCTGGAACTTGTTAAGATAATTACACAGGGGAAAGGATAATGTACTGGGAACTCCTCAGAAGAATCTGATTTGTGGTGAGGGGAGAGAGATAAAAGCTCATTTAGGAACGACATGAACATGCTGCGTAGGTAGCTGTTTATCAGTAAATATCTCCACTGAGATTAAGAAAAGCAGTAGCTTAATAAATTAAGTACTTCCTGGTATGGTTACTGTACTGGTAACTCCCAAAAGAATCAGGATTTGTGGTGAGGGAACAGAGAAAAAAGCTCATTTAGGACCTGCACTTACGAAGGGGGTAGGCAGCTGTATATCAGGGAGTAAACCTTCTGAGAATAAAAACAGCTTGAGCTTGTTAAGGTAATTACACAGGGGCAAGGATAATGTACTGGGAACTCCTCAGAAGAATCTGATTTGTGGTGAGGGGAGAGAGATAAAAGCTCATTTAGGAACGACATGAACATGCTGCGTACGTAGCTGTTTATCAGTAAATATCTCCACTGAGATTAAGAAAAGCAGTTGCTTAATAAATTAAGTACTTCCTGGTATGGTTATGTACTGGTAACTCCCCAAAAGAATCTGGATTGTGGTGAGGGAATAGAGAAAAAAGCTCATTTAGGAACTGCACTTACGAAGGGGGTAGGCAGATGTATATCAGGGAGTAAACCTTCTGAGAATAAAAACAGCTGGAGCTTGTTAAGGTAATTACACAGGGGAAAGGATAATGTACTGGGAACTCTCAGAAGAATCTGATTTGTGGTGAGGGAGAGAGATAAAAGCTCCATTTAGGAACGACATGAACATGCTGCGTAGGTAGCTGTTTATCAGTAAATATCTCCACTGAGATTAAGAAAAGCAGTAGCTTAATGAATTAAGTACTTCCTGGTATGGTTACTGTACTGGTAACTCCCCAAAAGAATCTGGATTGTGGTGAGGGAACAGAGAAAAAAGCTCATTTAGGACCTGCACTTACGAAGGGGGTAGGCAGCTGCATATCAGGGAGTAAACCTTCTGAGAATAAAAACAGTGAGCTTGTTAAGGTAATTACACAGGGGAAAGGATAATGTACTGGGAACTCCTCAGAAGAATCTGATTTGTGGTGAGGGGAGAGAGATAAAAGCTCATTTAGGAACGACATGAACATGCTGCGTAGGTAGCTGTTTATCAGTAAATATCTCCACTGAGATTAAGAAAACAGTAGCTTAATAAATTAAGTACTTCCTGGTATGGTTACTGTACTGGAAACTCCCCAAAAGAATCTGGATCGTGGTGAGAGAACAGAGAAAAAAGCTCATTTAGGACATGCACTTACGAAGGGTTAGGCAGGTGTATATCAGGGAGTAAACCTTCTGAGAATAAAAACAGCTGGAGCTTGTTAAGGTAATTACACAGGGGAAAGGACAATGTACTGGGAACTCCTCAGAAGAATCTGATTTGTGGTGAGGGGAGAGAGATAAAAGCTCATTTAGGAACTACATGAACATGCTGCGTAGGTAGCTGTTTATCAGTAAATATCTCCACTGAGATTAAGAAAAGCATTAGCTTAATAAATTAAGTACTTCCTCGTATGGTTACGGTATACTGGGAACTCCCAAAAGAATCAGGATTTGTGGTGAGGGAACAGAGAAAAAAGCTCATTTAGGACCTGCACACGAAGGGGGTAGGTAGCTGTTTATCAGGGAGTAATATCTCCACTGAGATTAAGAAAAGCAGTGGAGCTTGTTAAGGTAATTACCTGGTAGGTTACTGTACTGGGTAACTCCCAGAAGAATCTGGATTTGTGGTGAGGGGAGAGAGAAAAAGCTCATTTAGGACCTGCACTTACGAAGGGTGTAGGCAGCTGTATATCAGGGAGTAAACCTTCTGAGAATAAAAACAGCTGGAGCTTGTAAGGTAATTGCACAGGGGAAAGGATAATGTACTGGGAACTCCTCAGAAGAATCTGATTTGTGGTGAGGGGAGAGAGATAAAAGCTCATTTAGGAACGACATGAACATGCTGCGTAGGTAGCTGTTTATCAGTAAATATCTCCACTGAGATTAAGAAAAGCAGTAGCTTAATAAATTAAGTACTTCCTGGTATGGTTACTGTACTGGTAACTCCCCAAAGAATCTGGATTGTGGTGAGGGAACAGAGAAAAAAGCTCATTTAGGACCTGCACTTACGAAGCGGCTAGGCAGCTGTATATCAGTGAGTAAACCTTCTGAGAATAAAAACAGCTGGAACTTGTTAAGTAATTACACAGGGGAAAGGATAATGTACTGGGAACTCCTCAGAAGAATCTGATTTGTGGTGAGGGGAGAGAGATAAAAGCTCATTTAGGAACGACATGAACATGCTGCGTAGGTAGCTGTTTATCAGTAAATATCTCCACTGAGATTAAGAAAAGCAGTAGCTTAATAAATTAAGTACTTCCTGGTATGGTAACTGTACTGGTAACTCCCCAAAAGAATCTGGATTGTGGTGAGGGAAAGAGAAAAAGCTCATTTAGGACATGCACTTACGACGGGGGTAGGCAGCTGTATATCAGGGAGTAAACCGTCTGAGAATAAAAACAGCTGGAGCTTGTTAAGGTAATTACACAGGGGAAAGGATAATGTACTGGGAACTCCTCAGAAGAATCTGATTTGTGGTGAGGGGAGAGAGATAAAAGCTCATTTAGGAACGACATGACATGCTGGGTAGGTAGCTGTTTATCAGTAAATATCTCCACTGAGATTAAGAAAAGCAGTAGCTTAATAAATTAAGTACTTCCTGGTATGGTTACTGTACTGGTACTCCCAAAAGAATCTGGATTTTGGTGAGGGAACAGAGAAAAAAGCGCATTTAGGACCTGCACTTACGAAGGGGGTAGGCAGCTGTATATCAGGGAGTAAACCTTCTGAGAATAAAAACAGCTGGAGCTTGTTAAGGTAATTACACAGGGGAAAGGATAATGTACTGGGAACTCCTCAGAAGAATCTGATTTGTGGTGAGGGGAGAGAGATAAAAGCTCATTTAGGACTGCACTTATGAACGGGTGTAGGCACCTGTATATCAGGGAGTAAATTCTGAGAATAAAAACAGCTGGATTGTAAGGTAATTCACAGGGGAAATGGTTAATGTACTGGGAACTCCTCAGAAGAATCTGATTGTGGTGAGGGGAGAGAGATAAAAGCTCATTTAGGAACGCATGAACATGCTGCGTAGGTAGCTGTTTATCAGTAAATATCTCCACTGAGATTAAGAAAAGCAGTAGCTTAATAAATTAAGTACTTCCTGGTATGGATACTGTACTGGTAACTCCCCAAAGAATCTGGATTGTGGTGAGGGAACAGAGAAAAAAGCTCATTTAGGAACGACATGAAATGCTGCGTAGGTAGCTGTTTATCAGGGAGTATACCACTGAGATTAGAAAAGCAGTAGCTTAATAAATTAAGTACACTGGTATGGTTACTGTACTGGTAACTCCCCAAAAGAATCTGGATTGTGGTGAGGGAACAGAGAAAAAAGCTCATTTAGGAACCTGCACTTACATGCTGGTAGGTAGCTGTATATCAGGGAGTAAATATCTCCACTGAGATAAAAACAGCTGGAGCTTGTTAAGGTAATTACACTGGAAAGGATAATGTACTGGGAACTCCCTCAAAAGAATCTGATTTGTGGTGAGGGAACAGAGAGATAAAAGCTCATTTAGGACCTGACTTACGAAGGGTGTAGGCAGCTGTTATCAGGGTAAATATCTCTGAGAATAAGAAAACAGTAGCTTGTTAAGTAATTACCTGGAAATGGATACTGTACTGGGAACTCCCAAAAGAATCAGATTTGTGGTGAGGGGAGAGAAAAAAGCTCATTTAGGAACGACATGAATGCTGCGTAGGTAGCTGTTTATCAGTAAATATCTCCACTGAGATTAAGAAAAGCAGTAGCTTAATAAATTAAGTACTTCCTGGTATGGTTACTGTACTGGTAACTCCCAAAAGAATGAGGATTTGTGGTGAGGGAACAGAGAAAAAAGCTCATTTAGGACTGACATGACAGGGGGTAGGCAGCTGTTATCAGTAAATCTCTGAGATTAAAAACAGCTGGAGCTTGTTAAGTAATTACCTGGAAATGGTTACTGTACTGGTAACTCCCAAAGAATCTGGATTGTGGTGAGGGAGAGAAAAAAGCTCATTTAGGACCTGCACTTACGAAGGGTGTAGGCAGCTGTATATCAGGGAGTAAACCTTCTGAGAATAAAAACAGCTGGAGCTTGTTAAGGTAATTACACAGGGGAAAGGATAATGTACTGGGAACTCCTCAGAAGAATCTGATTTGTGGTGAGGGGAGAGAGATAAAAGCTCATTTAGGAACGACATGAACATGCTGCGTAGGTAGCTGTTTATCAGTAAATATCTCCACTGAGATTAAGAAAAGCAGTAGCTTAATAAATTAAGTACTTCCTGGTATGGTTACTGTACTGGTAACTCCCCAAAAGAATCTGGATTGTGGTGAGGGAACAGAGAAAAAAGCTCATTTAGGACCTGCACTTACGAAGGGTAGGCAGCTGTATATCAGGAGTAAACCTTCTGAGAATAAAAACAGCTGGACTTGTTAAGTAATTACACAGGGGAAAGGATAATGTACTGGGAACTCCTCAGAAGAATCTGATTTGTGGTGAGGGGAGAGAGATAAAAGCTCATTTAGGAACGACATGAACATGCTGCGTAGGTAGCTGTTTATCAGTAAATATCTCCACTGAGATTAAGAAAAGCAGTAGCTTAATAAATTAAGTACTTCCTGGTATGGTTACTGTACTGGTAACTCCCCAAAAGAATCTGGATTGTGGTGAGGGAACAGAGAAAAAAGCTCATTTAGGACTGCACTTACGAAGGGGGTAGGCAGCTGTATATCAGGGAGTAAACCGTCTGAGAATAAAAACAGCTGGAGCTTGTTAAGGTAATTACACAGGGGAAAGGATAATGTACTGGGAACTCCTCAGAAGAATCTGATTTGTGGTGAGGGGAGAGAGATAAAAGCTCATTTAGGAACGACATGAACATGCTGCGTAGGTAGCTGTTTATCAGTAAATATCTCCACTGAGATTAAGAAAAGCAGTAGCTTAATAAATTAAGTACTTCCTGGTATGGTTACTGTACTGGTAACTCCCCAAAAGAATCTGGATTGTGGTGAGGGAACAGAGAAAAAAGCTCATTTAGGACCTGCACTTACGAAGGGGGTAGGCAGCTGTATATCAGGGAGTAAACTTCTGAGAATAAAAACAGCTGGAGCTTGTTAAGGTAATTACACAGGGGAAAGGATAATGTACTGGGAACTCCTCAGAAGAATCTGATTTGTGGTGAGGGGAGAGAGATAAAAGCTCATTTAGGAACTGACATGAACGGGTGTAGGTACTGTTTATCAGTAATATCTCTGAGATTAAGAAAAGCAGTAGCTTAATAAATTAAGTACTTCCTGGTATGGTTACTGTACTGGTAACTCCCCAAAGAATCTGGATTGTGGTGAGGGAGAGAGAAAAAGCTCATTTAGGAACGACATGAACATGCTGCGTAGGTAGCTGTTTATCAGTAAATATCTCCACTGAGATTAAGAAAACAGCTAGCTTTGTTAAGTACTTCCGGGAAAGGATAATGTACTGGAACTCCTCAAAAGAATCTGGATTTGTGGTGAGGGAACAGAGAAAAAAGCTCATTTAGGACTGCACATGAAGGGGGTAGGCAGCTGTTTATCAGGGAGTAAACCTTCTGAGAATTAAAAACAGCTGGAGCTTGTTAAGTAATTACACTGGAAAGGTTAACTGTACTGGAACTCCCAAAAGAATCTGGATTTGTGGTGAGGGTAGAGAGAAAAAGCTCATTTAGGACCTGCACTTACATGCTGGTAGTAGCTGTTATATCAGGGAGTAATATCTCCACTGAGATTAAGAAAAACAGCTGGAGCTTTGTTAAGGTAATTACACAGGGGAAAGGATAATGTACTGGAACTCCCAAAAGAATCTGATTTGTGGTGAGGGAGAGAGATAAAAGCTCATTTAGGAACTGCACACGAAGGGGGTAGGTAGCTGTTTATCAGGGAGTAAATATCTCTGAGATTAAAAACAGCTGGAGTTTGTTAAGGTAATTACACCTGGTATGGTTAACTGTACTGGAACTCCCCAAAGAATCTGGATTGTGGTGAGGGAGAGAGAAAAAGCTCATTTAGGAACGACATGAACATGCTGCATAGGTAGCTGTTTATCAGTAAATATCTCCACTGAGATTAAGAAAAGCAGTAGCTTAATAAATTAAGTACTTCCTGGTATGATACTGTACTGGGTAACTCCCCAAAAGAATCTGGATTGTGGTGAGGGAACAGAGAAAAAAGCTCATTTAGGAACGACATGAACATGGGTAGGTAGCTGTTTATCAGTAAATCTCCACTGAGATTAAGAAAAGCAGTAGCTTGTTAAGTAATTCCTGGTATGGTTACTGTACTGGTAACTCCCAAAAGAATCTGGATTGTGGTGAGGGAACAGAGAAAAAAGCTCATTTAGGAACTGCACTTGAACTTGGGTAGTAGCTGTTATATCAGGGAGTAAATATCTCTGAGATAAAAAACAGCTAGCTTTAAAGGTAAATTCCTGGAAAGGATATGTACTGGGAACTCCCAAAGAATCTGATTTGTGGTGAGGGAGAGAGATAAAAGCTCATTTAGGAACTGACATGAACATGCTGCGTAGGTAGCTGTTTATCAGTAAATATTCTGAGAATTAAGAAAAGCAGTAGCTTAATAAATTAAGTACTTCCTGGTATGGATACTGTACTGGGAACTCCCCAAAAGAATCTGGATTGTGGTGAGGGAACAGAGAAAAAAGCTCATTTAGGACCTGCACTTACGAAGGGGGTAGGCAGCTGTATATCAGGGAGTAAAATCTCCACTGAGATAAAAACAGCTGGAGCTTGTTAAGGTAATTACACAGGGGAAAGGATAATGTACTGGGAACTCCTCAGAAGAATCTCGATTTGTGGTGAGGGGAGAGAGATAAAAGCTCATTTAGGAACGACATGAACATGCTGCGTAGGTAGCTGTTTATCAGTAAAATTCTGAGAATTAAGAAAAGCAGTAGCTTAATAAATTAAGTACTTCCTGGTATGGTTACTGTACTGGTAACTCCCCAAAAGAATCTGGATTGTGGTGAGGGAACAGAGAAAAAAGCTCATTTAGGACTGCACTTACAGGGGGTAGGCAGCTGTATATCAGGGAGTAAATTCTGAGAATAAAAACAGCTGGAGCTTGTTAAGGTAATTACACGGAAAGGATAATGTACTGGAACTCCTCAGAAGAATCTGATTTGTGGTGAGGGGAGAGAGATAAAAGCTCATTTAGGAACGACATGAACATGCTGCGTAGGTAGCTGTTTATCAGTAAATATCTCCACTGAGAATTAAGAAAAGCAGTAGCTTGTTAAGTATTACCTGGTATGGTTACTGTACTGGTAACTCCCCAAAAGAATCTGGATTGTGGTGAGGGAACAGAGAAAAAAGCTCATTTAGGAAGACATGAACTGGCGTAAGGTAGCTGTATATCAGGGAGTAAAATCTCCACTGAGAATAAAAACAGCTGGAGCTTGTTAAGGTAATTACACAGGGGAAAGGATAATGTACTGGGAACTCCTCAGAAGAATCTGATTTGTGGTGAGGGGAGAGAGATAAAAGCTCATTTAGGAACGACATGAACATGCTGCGTAGGTAGCTGTTTATCAGTAAATATTCTGAGATTAAGAAAACAGTAGCTTAATAAATTAAGTACTTCCTGGTATGGATACTGTACTGGTAACTCCCCAAAAGAATCTGGATTGTGGTGAGGGAACAGAGAAAAAAGCTCATTTAGGAACGACATACATGCTGTAGGTAGCTGTTTATCAGTAAATATCTCCACTGAGATTAAGAAAAGCAGTAGCTTAATAAATTAAGTACTTCCTGGTATGGTTACTGTACTGGTAACTCCCCAAAAGAATCTGGATTGTGGTGAGGGAACAGAGAAAAAAGCTCATTTAGGACCGCACTTACGAAGGGGGTAGGTAGCTGTATATCAGGGAGTAAACCTTCTGAGAATAAAACAGCTGGAGCTTGTTAAGGTAATTACACAGGGGAAAGGATAACTGTACTGGGAACTCCTCAGAAGAATCTGATTTGTGGTGAGGGGAGAGAGATAAAAGCTCATTTAGGAACGACATGAACATGCTGTAGGTAGCTGTTTATCAGAAAATATCTGACTGAGATTAAGAAAACAGTAGCTTAATAAATTAAGTACTTCCTGGTATGGTTACTGTACTGGTAACTCCCCAAAAGAATCTGGATTGTGGTGAGGGGACAGAGAAAAAAGCTCATTTAGGACCTGCACTTACGAAGGGGTAGGCAGCTGTATATCAGGGAGTAAATATTCTGAGAATAAAAACAGCTGGAGCTTGTTAAGGTAATTACACAGGGAAAGGATAATGTACTGGAACTCCTCAGAAGAATCTGATTTGTGGTGAGGGGAGAGAGATAAAAGCTCATTTAGGAACGACATGAACATGCTGCGTAGGTAGCTGTTTATCAGTAAATATCTCCACTGAGATTAAGAAAAGCAGTAGCTTAATAAATTAAGTACTTCCTGGTATGGTTACTGTACTGGTAACTCCCCAAAAGAATCTGGATTGTGGTGAGGGAAGAGAGAAAAAGCTCATTTAGGACCTGCACTTACGAAGGGGGTAGGCAGCTGTATATCAGGGAGTAAACCTTCTGAGAATAAAACAGCTGGAGCTTGTTAAGGTAATTACACAGGGGAAAGGATAATGTACTGGAACTCCTCAGAAAGAATCTGATTTGTGGTGAGGGAGAGAAAAAGCTCATTTAGGAACGACATGAACATGCTGGGTAGGTAGCTGTTTATCAGTAATATCTGCACTGAGATTAAGAAAAGCAGTAGCTTAATAAATTAAGTACTTCCTGGTATGGATACTGTACTGGTAACTCCCCAAAAGAATCTGGATTGTGGTGAGGGAACAGAGAAAAAAGCTCATTTAGGACCGACATGAACATGCTGCGTAGGTAGCTGTTTATCAGTAAATATCTCCACTGAGATTAAGAAAAGCAGTAGCTTAATAAATTACAATGGAATGGTATGTACTGGGTAACTCCCCAAAAGAATCTGGATTGTGGTGAGGGAACAGAGAAAAAAGCTCATTTAGGACCTGCACTTACGAAGGGGGTAGGCAGCTGTATATCAGGGAGTAAAATCTCTGAGAATAAAAACAGCTGGAGCTTGTTAAGGTAATTACACAGGGGAAAGGATAATGTACTGGGAACTCCTCAGAAGAATCTGATTTGTGGTGAGGGGAGAGAGATAAAAGCTCATTTAGGACGACACGACAGGTGTTAGGCAGCTGTTTATCAGTAAATATCTCTGAGATTAAGAAAAGCAGTAGCTTAATAAATTAAGTACTTCCTGGTATGGATACTGTACTGGGAACTCCCCAAAAGAATCTGGATTGTGGTGAGGGAACAGAGAAAAAAGCTCATTTAGGAACGACATGAACATGCTGCGTAGGTAGCTGTTATCAGTAAATATCTCCACTGAGATTAAGAAAAGCAGAGCTTAATAAATTAAGTACTTCCTGGTATGGTTACTGTACTGGTAACTCCCCAAAGAATCTGGATTGTGGTGAGGGAACAGAGAAAAAAGCTCATTTAGGACCTGCACTTACGAAGGGGTGTAGGCAGCTGTATATCAGGGAGTAAACCTTCTGAGAATAAAACAGCTGGAGCTTGTTAAGGTAATTACACAGGGGAAAGGATAATGTACTGGGAACTCCTCAGAAGAATCTGATTTGTGGTGAGGGAGAGAGATAAAAGCTCATTTAGGAACCGACATGAACATGCTGCGTAGGTAGCTGTTTATCAGTAAATATCTGATGAGATTAAGAAAAGCAGTAGCTAATAAATTAAGTACTTCCTGGTATGGTTACTGTACTGGTAACTCCCCAAAGAATCTGGATTGTGGTGAGGGGAGAGAAAAAAGCTCATTTAGGACCTGCACTTACGAAGGGTAGGCAGCTGTATATCAGGGAGTAAACCATTCTGAGAATAAAAACAGCTGGAGCTTACACAGGGGAAAGGATAATGTACTGGTGAACTCCTCAGAAGAATCTGATTTGTGGTGAGGGGAGAGAGATAAAGCTCATTTAGGAACGACATGAACATGCTGCGTAGGTAGCTGTTTATCAGTAAATATCTCCACTGAGATTAAGAAAAGCAGTAGCTTAATAAATTAAGTACTTCCTGGTATGGTTACTGTACTGGTAACTCCCCAAAAGAATCTGGATTGTGGTGAGGGAACAGAGAAAAAAGCTCATTTAGGACCTGCACTTACGAATGGGTAGGCAGCTGTATATCAGGGAGTAAACATTCTGAGAATAAAAACAGTGGAGCTTGTTAAGGTAATTACACAGGGAAAGGATAATGTACTGGAAACTCCCAGAAGAATCTGATTTGTGGTGAGGGGAGAGAGATAAAAGCTCATTTAGGAACGACATGAACATGCTGCGTAGGTAGCTGTTTATCAGTAAATATCTCCACTGAGATTAAGAAAAGCAGTAGCTTAATAAATTAAGTACTTCCTGGTAAGGTTACTGTACTGGTAACTCCCAAAAGAATCTGGATTGTGGTGAGGGAAGAGAGAAAAAAGCTCATTTAGGAACTGCACTTACGAAGGGGGTAGGTAGCTGTTATATCAGGGAGTAAATTCTGAGAATAAGAAAACAGTGGATCTTGTTAAGGTAATTACACAGGGAAAGGATAATGTACTGGAACTCCTCAAAAGAATCTGGATTTGTGGTGAGGGAGAGAAAAAGCTCATTTAGGAACCTGACATGAACATGCGGCGTAGGTAGCTGTTTATCAGTAAATATCTGCACTGAGATTAAGAAAAGCAGTAGCTTAATAAATTAAGTACTTCCTGGTATGGATACTGTACTGGGAACTCCCCAAAAGAATCTGGATTGTGGTGAGGGAACAGAGAAAAAAGCTCATTTAGGACCTGCACTTACGAAGGGGGTAGGCAGCTGTATATCAGGGAGTAAACCTTCTACGAATAAAAACAGCTGGAGCTTGTTAAGGTAATTACACAGGGGAAAGGATAATGTACTGGGAACTCCTCAGAAGAATCTGATTTGTGGTGAGGGGAGAGAGATAAAAGCTCATTTTGAAGGACATGAACATGCTGCGTGGTAGCTGTTTATCAGTAAATATCTCCACTGAGATTAAGAAAAGCAGGAGCTTAATAAATTAAGTACTTCCTGGTATGGTTACTGTACTGGTAACTCCCCAAAAGAATCTGGATTTGTGGTGAGGGAGAGAAAAAAGCTCATTTAGGACCTGCACTTACGAAGGTGTAGGCAGCTGTATATCAGGGAGTAAACCTTCTGAGAATAAAAACAGCTGGAGCTTTATTAAGGTAATTACACAGGGGAATGGATAATGTACTGGAACTCCTCAGAAGAATCTGATTTGTGGTGAGGGGAGAGAGATAAAAGCTCATTTTGAAGGACATGAACATGCTGCGAATGGTAGCTGTTTATCAGTAAATATCTCCACTGAGATTAAGAAAAGCAGTAGCTTAATAAATTAAGTACTTCCTGGTATGGATACTGTACTGGGAACTCCCCAAAAGAATCTGGATTGTGGTGAGGGAACAGAGAAAAAAGCTCATTTAGGACCTGCACTTACGAATGGGTAGGCAGCTGTATATCAGGGAGTAAATATTCTGAGAATAAAAACAGTGGAGCTTGTTAAGGAATTACACTGGAAAGGATAATGTACTGGGAACTCCACAGAAGAATCTGGATTTGTGGTGAGGGGAGAGAGATAAAAGCTCATTTAGGAACGACATGAACGAATGCTGCGTAGGTAGCTGTTTATCAGTAAATTCTCCACTGAGATTAAGAAAAGCAGTAGCTTAATAAATTAAGTCTTCCTGGTAGGTTACTGTACTGGTAACTCCCAAAAGAATCTGGATTGTGGTGAGGGAACAGAGAAAAAAGCTCATTTAGGAACTGCACTTACGAAGGGGGTAGGTAGCTTATATCAGGGAGTAAATTTCTGAGAATAAAACAGCTAGCTTTGTTAAGTACTTACACAGGGGAAAGGATAATGTACTGGGAACTCCTCAGAAGAATCTGCTTTGTGGTGAGGGGAGAGAGAAAAAGCTCATTTAGGAATGACATGAACATGCTGCGTAGGTAGCTGTTTATCAGTAAATATCTCCACTGAGATTAAGAAAAGCAGTAGCTTAATAAATTAAGTACTTCCTGGTATGGATACTGTACTGGAACTCCCCAAAAGAATCTGGATTGTGGTGAGGGAACAGAGAAAAAAGCTCATTTAGGACCTGCACTTACGAAGGGGGTAGGCAGCTGTATATCAGGGAGTAAACCTTCTGAGAATAAAAACAGCTGGAGCTTGTTAAGTAATTACACAGGGGAAAGGATAATGTACTGGAACTCCTCAGAAGAATCGATTTGTGGTGAGGGGAGAGAGATAAAAGCTCATTTAGGAACGACATGAACATGCTGCGTAGGTAGCTGTTTATCAGTAAATATCTGATGAGATTAAGAAAACAGTAGCTTAATAAATTAAGTACTTCCTGGTATGGATACTGTACTGGTAACTCCCCAAAAGAATCTGGATTGTGGTGAGGGAACAGAGAAAAAAGCTCATTTAGGACCTGACTTACGAAGGGGGTAGGTAGCTGTTTATCAGTAAATATCTCCACTGAGATTAAGAAAAGCAGTAGCTTAATATTAAGGGTATGGTTACTGTACTGGTAACTCCCCAAAAGAATCTGGATTGTGGTGAGGGAACAGAGAAAAAAGCTCATTTAGGACCTGCACTTACAGGGGGTAGGCAGCTGTATATCAGGGAGTAAACCTTCTGAGAATAAAAACAGCTGGAGCTTGTTAAGGTAATTACACAGGGGAAAGGATATGTACTGGGAACTCCTCAGAAGAATCTGATTTGTGGTGAGGGGAGAGAGATAAAAGCTCATTTAGGAACGACATGAACATGCTGCGTAGGTAGCTGTTTATCAGTAAAATCTCTGAGATTAAGAAAAGCAGTGGAGCTTTTAAGTACTTCCTGGTATGGTTACTGTACTGGTAACTCCCAAAAGAATCTGGATTGTGGTGAGGGGACAGAGAAAAAAGCTCATTTAGGACCTGCACTTACGAAGGGGTAGGCAGCTGTATATCAGGGAGTAAACCTTCTGAGAATAAAAACAGCTGGAGCTTGTTAAGGTAATTACACAGGGAAAGGATAATGTACTGGAACTCCTCAGAAGAATCTGATTTGTGGTGAGGGGAGAGAGATAAAAGCTCATTTAGGAACGACATGAACATGCTGCGTAGGTAGCTGTTTATCAGTAAATATCTCCACTGAGATTAAGAAAAGCAGTAGCTTAATAAATTAAGTACTTCCTGGTATGGTTACTGTACTGGTAACTCCCCAAAAGAATCTGGATTGTGGTGAGGGAACAGAGAAAAAAGCTCATTTAGGACCTGCACTTACGAAGGGGGTAGGCAGCTGTATATCAGGGAGTAAACCTTCTGAGAATAAAAACAGCTGGAGCTTGTTAAGGTAATTACACAGGGGAAAGGATAATGTACTGGGAACTCCTCAGAAGAATCTGATTTGTGGTGAGGGGAGAGAGATAAAAGCTCATTTAGGAACGACATGAACATGCTGCGTAGGTAGCTGTTTATCAGTAAATATCTCCACTGAGATTAAGAAAAGCAGTAGCTTAATAAATTAAGTACTTCCTGGTATGGTTACTGTACTGGTAACTCCCCAAAAGAATCTGGATTGTGGTGAGGGAACAGAGAAAAAAGCTCATTTAGGACCTGCACTTACGAAGGGGTAGGCAGCTGTATATCAGGGAGTAAACCTTCTGAGAATAAAAACAGCTGGAGCTTGTTAAGGTAATTACACAGGGAAAGGATAATGTTACTGGAACTCCTCAGAAGAATCTGATTTGTGGTGAGGGGAGAGAGATAAAAGCTCATTTAGGAACGACATGAACATGCTGCGTAGGTAGCTGTTTATCAGTAAATATCTCCACTGAGATTAAGAAAAGCAGTAGCTTAATAAATTAAGTACTTCCTGGTATGGTTACTGTACTGGTAACTCCCCAAAAGAATCTGGATTGTGGTGAGGGAACAGAGAAAAAGCTCATTTAGGACCTGCACTTACGAAGGGGGTAGGCAGCTGTATATCAGGGAGTAAACCTTCTGAGAATAAAAACAGCTGGAGCTTGTTAAGGTAATTACACAGGGGAAAGGATAATGTACTGGGAACTCCTCAGAAGAATCTGATTTGTGGTGAGGGGAGAGAGATAAAAGCTCATTTAGGAACGACATGAACATGCTGCGTAGGTAGCTGTTTATCAGTAAATATCTCCACTGAGATTAAGAAAAGCAGTAGCTTAATAAATTAAGTACTTCCTGGTATGGTTACTGTACTGGTAACTCCCCAAAAGAATCTGGATTGTGGTGAGGGAACAGAGAAAAAAGCTCATTTAGGACCTGCACTTACGAAGGGGGTAGGTAGCTGTATATCAGGGAGTAAAGTTTCTGAGAATAAAAAACAGCTGGAGCTAATAATTAAGTAATTACACAGGGGAAAGGATAATGTACTGGGAACTCTCAGAAGAATCTGATTTGTGGTGAGGGGAGAGAGATAAAAGCTCATTTAGGAACGACATGAACATGCTGCGTAGGTAGCTGTTTATCAGTAAATATCTGAGAGATTAAGAAAAGCAGTAGCTTAATAAATTAAGTACTTCCTGGTATGGTTACTGTACTGGTAACTCCCCAAAAGAATCTGGATTGTGGTGAGGGAACAGAGAAAAAAGCTCATTTAGGACCTGCACTTACGAAGGGGGTAGGCAGCTGTATATCAGGGAGTAAACATTCTGAGAATAAAAACAGCTGGAGCTTATTAAGGGGAAAGGATAATGTACTGTGAACTCCTCAGAAGAATCTGATTTGTGGTGAGGGGAGAGAGAAAAGCTCATTTAGGAACGACATGAACATGCTGCGTAGGTAGCTGTTTATCAGTAAATATCTCCACTGAGATTAAGAAAAGCAGTAGCTTAATAAATTAAGTACTTCCTGGTATGGTTACTGTACTGGTAACTCCCCAAAAGAATCTGGATTGTGGTGAGGGAACAGAGAAAAAAGCTCATTTAGGACCTGCACTTACGAAGGGGGTAGGCAGCTGTATATCAGGGAGTAAACCTTCTACGAATAAAAACAGCTGGAGCTTGTTAAGGATATTACACAGGGGAAAGGATAATGTACTGGGAACTCCTCAGAAGAATCTGATTTGTGGTGCGGGGAGAGAGATAAAAGCTCATTTATGAAGGACATGAACATGCTGCGTAGGTAGCTGTTTATCAGTAAATATCTCCAATGAGTTTAAGAAAAGCAGTAGCTCAATAAATTAAGTACTTCCTGGTATGGTTACTGTACTGTTAACTCCCCAACAGAATCTGGATTGTGGTGAGGTAATAGAGAAAAAAGCTCATTTAGGACCTGCACTTACGAAGGTGTTAGGCAGTTGTATATCAGGGAGTAAACCTTCTGAGAATAAAAACAGCTGGAGCTTGTTAAGGTAATTACACAGGGGAAAGGATAATGTACTGGGAACTCCTCAGAAGAATCTGATTTGTGGTGAGGGGAGAGAGATAAAAGCTCATTTATGAAGGACATGAACATGCTGCATGGTAGCTGTTTATCAGTAAATATCTCCACTGAGATTAAGAAAAGCAGTAGCTTAATAAATTAAGTACTTCCTGGTGTGGTTACTGTACTGGTAACTCCCCAAAAGAATGTGGATTGTGGTGAGGGAACAGAGAAAAAAGCTCATTTAGGACCTGCACTTACGAAGTGGGTAGGCAGCTGTATATCAGGGAGTAAACATTCTGAGAATAAAAACAGTTGGAGTTGTTTAGGGAATTACACATGGGAAAGGATAATGTACTGGAAACTCCACAGAAGAATCTGATTTGTGGTGAGGGGAGAGAGATAAAAGCTCATTTAGGAACGACATGAACATGCTGCGTAGGTAGCTGTTTATCAGTAAATGTCTCCACTGAGATTAAGAAAAGCAGTAGCTTAATAAATTAAGTACTTCCTGGTAAGGTTACTGTACTGGTAACTCCCAAAAGAATCTGGATTGTGGTGAGGGAACAGAGAAAAAAAGCTCATTTAGGAACTGCACTTACGAAGGGGGTTGATAGCTATATATCAGGGAGTAAAGGTTTTGAGAATAAACACAGTTGGATCTTGTTAAGGTAATTACACAGGGGAAAGGATAATGTACTGGGAACTCCTCAGAAGAATCTGCTTTGTGGTGAGTGGAGAGAGATAAAAGCTCATTTAGGAATGACATGAACATGCTGCGTAGGTAGCTGTTTATCAGTAAATATCTCCACTGAGATTAAGAAAAGCAGTAGCTTAATAAATTAAGTACTTCCTGGTATGGATACTGTACTGGGAACTCCCCAAAAGAATCTGGATTGTGGTGAGGGAACAGAGAAAAAAGCTTATTTAGGACCTGCACTTACGAAGGGGGTAGGCAGCTGTATATCAGGGAGTAAACCTTCTGAGAATAAAAACAGCTGGAGCTTGTTAAGGTAATTACACAGGGGAAAGGATAATGTACTGGGAACTCCTCAGAAGAATCCGATTTGTGGTGAGGGGAGAGAGATAAAAGCTCATTTAGGAACGACATGAACATGCTGCGTAGGTAGCTGTTTATCAGTAAATATCTGCACTGAGATTAAGAAAAGCAGTAGCTTAATAAATTAAGTACTTCCTGGTATGGTTACTGTACTGGTAACTCCCCAAAAGAATCTGGATTGTGGTGAGGGAACAGAGAAAAAAGCTCATTTAAGACCTGCACTTACGAAGGTGGTAGGCAGCTGTATATCAGGGAGTAAACCTTCTGAGAATAAAAACAGCTGGAGTTTATTAAGGTAATTACACAGGGGAATGGATAATGTACTGGCAACTCCTCAGAAGAATCTGATTTGTGGTGAGGGGAGAGAGATAAAAGCTCATTTAGGAACGACATGAACATGCTGCGTAGGTAGCTGTTTATCAGTAAATATCTCCACTGAGATTAAGAAAAGCAGTAGCTTAATAAATTAAGTACTTCCTGGTATGGTTACTGTACTGGTAACTCCCCAAAAGAATCTGGATTGTGGTGAGGGAACAGAGAAAAAAGCTCATTTAGGACCTGCACTTACGAAGGGGGTAGGCAGCTGTATATCAGGGAGTAAACCTTCTGAGAATAAAAACAGCTGGAGCTTGTTAAGTAATTACACAGGGGAAAGGATAATGTACTGGGAACTCCTCAGAAGAATCTGATTTGTGGTGAGGGGAGAGAGATAAAAGCTCATTTAGGAACGACATGAACATGCTGCGTAGGTAGCTGTTTATCAGTAAATATCTCCACTGAGATTAAGAAAAGCAGTAGCTTAATAAATTAAGTACTTCCTGGTATGGTTACTGTACTGGTAACTCCCCAAAAGAATCTGGATTGTGGTGAGGGAACAGAGAAAAAAGCTCATTTAGGACCTGCACTTACGAAGGGGGTAGGCAGCTGTATATCAGGGAGTAAACCTTCTGAGAATAAAAACAGCTGGAGCGTAATTACACAGGGGAAAGGATAATGTACTGGGAACTCCTCAGAAGAATCTGATTTGTGGTGAGGGGAGAGAGATAAAAGCTCATTTAGGAACGACATGAACATGCTGCGTACGTAGCTGTTTATCAGTAAATATCTCCACTGAGATTAAGAAAAGCAGTAGCTTAATAAATTAAGTACTTCCTGGTATGGTTACTGTACTGGTAACTCCCCAAAAGAATCTGGATTGTGGTGAGGGAACAGAGAAAAAAGCTCATTTAGGACCTGCACTTACGAAGGGGGTAGGCAGCTGTATATCAGGGAGTAAACCTTCTGAGAATAAAAACAGCTGGAGCTTGTTAAGGTAATTACACAGGGGAAAGGATAATGTACTGGGAACTCCTCAGAAGAATCTGATTTGTGGTGAGGGGAGAGAGATAAAAGCTCATTTAGGAACGACATGAACATGCTGCGTAGGTAGCTGTTTATCAGTAAATATCTCCACTGAGATTAAGAAAAGCAGTAGCTTAATAAATTAAGTACTTCCTGGTATGGTTACTGTACTGGTAACTCCCCAAAAGAATCTGGATTGTGGTGAGGGAACAGAGAAAAAAGCTCATTTAGGACCTGCACTTACGAAGGGGGTAGCTGTATATCAGGGAGTAAACCTTCTGAGAATAAAAACAGCTGGAGCTTGTTAAGGTAATTACACAGGGGAAAGGATAATGTACTGGGAACTCCTCAGAATCTGATTTGTGGTGAGGGTAGAGAGATAAAAGCTCATTTAGGAACGACATGAACATGCTGCGTACGTAGCTGTTTATCAGTAAATATCTCCACTGAGATTAAAAAAGCAGTAGCTTAATAATTAAGTACTTCCTGGTATGGTTACTGTACTGGTAACTCCCCAAAAGAATCTGGATTGTGGTGAGGGAAGAGAGAAAAAGCTCATTTAGGACCTGCACTTACGAAGGGGGTAGGCAGCTGTATATCAGGGAGTAAACCTTCTGAGAATAAAAACAGCTGGAGTTTGTTAAGGTAATTACACAGGGGAATGGATATGTACTGGAACTCCTCAGAAGAATCTGATTTGTGGTGAGGGGAGAGAGATAAAAGCTCATTTAGGAACGACATGAACATGCTGCGTAGGTAGCTGTTTATCAGTAAATATCCACTGAGATTAAGAAAAGCAGTAGCTTAATTAAGTACTTCCTGTATGGTTACTGTACTGGTAACTCAACAAAAGAATCTGGATTGTGGTGAGGGAAGAGAGAAAAAGCTCATTTAGGACCTGCACTTACGAAGGGGGTAGGCAGCTGTATATCAGGGAGTAAACCTTCTGAGAATAAAAACAGCTGGAGCTTGTTAAGGTAAGTACACAGGGGAAAGGATAATGTACTGGGAACTCCTCAGAAGAATCTGATTTGTGGTGAGGGGAGAGAGATAAAAGCTCATTTAGGAACGACATGAACATGCTGTGTAGGTAGCTGTTTATCAGTAAATATCTCCACTGAGATAAGAAAAGCAGCAGCTTAATAAATTAAGTACTTCCTGGTTTGGTTACTGTACTTTTACTCCCCAAAAGAATCTGGAGTGTGGTGAGGGAACAGAGAAAAAAGCTCATTTAGGACTGCACTTACAGGGG
>NW_025955970.1:0-37265 GCF_023159225.1 Perognathus longimembris pacificus | reverse complement strand
TGTGTAATTACCTTAACAAGCTCCAGCTGTTTTATTCTCAGAAGGATTCCTCCCTGATATACAGCTGCCTACCCCCTTCGTAAGTGCAGGTCCTAAATGAGCTTTTTTTCTCTGTTCCCTCACCACAATCCAGATTCTTTTGGGGAGTTACCAGTACAGTAACCATACCAGGAAGTACTTAATTTATTAAGCTACTGCTTTTCTTAATCTCAGTGGAGATATTTACTGATAAACAGCTACCTACGCAGCATGTTCATGTCGTTCCTAAATGAGCTTTTATCTCTCTCCCCTCACCACAAATCAGATTCTTCTGAGGAGTTCCAGTACATTATCTTTCCCCTGTGTAATTACCTTAACAAGCTCCAGCTGTTTTTATTCTCAGAAGGTTTACTCCCTGATAAACTGCCTGCCGACCCCCTTCGTAAGTGCAGGTCCTAAATGAGCTATTTTCTCTGTTCCCTCACCACAATCCAGATTCTTTTGGGGGAGTTACCAGTACAGTAACCATACCAGGAAGTACTTAATTATTAAGCTACTGCTTTTCTTAATCTCAGTGGAGATATTTACTGATAAACAGCTACGTACGCAGCATATTCATGTCATTCCTAAATGAGCTTTTATCTCTCTCACCTCACCACAAATCAGATTCTTCTGAGGAGTTCCCAGTACATTATCCTTTCCCATGTGTAATTACCTTAACAAGCTCCAGCTGTTTTTATTCTCAGAAGTTTTACTCCCTGATATACAGCTGCCTAACCCTTCGTAAGTGCATGTCCTAAATGAGCTTTTTTCTCTGTTCCCTCACCACAATCCAGATTCTTTTGGGGAGTTACCAGTACAGTAACCATACCAGGAAGTACTTAATTTATTAAGCTACTGCTTTTCTTAATCTCTGTGGAGATATTTACTGATAAACAGCTACCTACGCTGCATGTTCATGTCGTTCTTAAATGAGCTTTCATCTCTCTCCCCCTCACCACAAATGAGATTCTTCTGAAGAGTTCCCAGTACATTATCCTTTCCCCTGTGTAATTACCTTAACAAGCTCCAGCTGTTTTTTATTCTCAGAAGGTTTACTCCCTGATATACAGCTGCCTACCCCCTTCGTAAGTGCAGGTCCTAAATGAGCTTTTTTCTCTGTTCCCTCACCACAATCCAGATTCTTTTTGGGAGTTACCAGTACAGTAATCCATACCAGCAAGTACTTAATTTATTAACCTACTGCTTTTCTTAATCTCTGTGGAGATATTTACTGATTAACAGCTACCTAAGCAGCATGTTCATGTCGTTCCTAAATGAGCTTTTATCTCTCTCCCCTCACCACAAATCAGATTCTTCTGAGGAGTTCCCAGTACATTATCCTTTCCCCTGTGTAATTACCTTACAAGCTCCGGCTGTTTTTATTCTCCGAAGGGTTACTCCCTGATATACAGCTGCCTACCCCCTTCGTAAGTGCAGGTCCTAAATGAGCTTTTTTCTCTGTTCCCTCACAAACAATCCAGATTCTTTTGGGGAGTTACCAGTACAGTAACCATACCAGAAGTATTTAATTTATTAAGCTACTGCTTTTCTTAATCTCAGTGGAGATATTTACTGATAAACAGCTACTTACGCAGCATGTTCATGTCGTTCCTAAATGAGCTTTTTCTCTCTCCCCTCACCACAAATCAGATTCTTCTGAGGAGTTCCCAGTACATTATCCTTTCCCCTGTGTAATTACCTTAACAAGCTCCAGCTGTTTTTATTCTCAGGAAGGTTTACTCCCTGATAAACTGCTGCCGAACCCCATCGTAAGTGCAGGTCCTAAATGAGCTATTTTCTCTGTTCCCTCACCACAATCCAGATTCTTTTGGGGAGTTACCAGTACAGTAACCATACCAGGAAGTACTTAATTTATTAAGCTACTGCTTTTCTTAATCTCAGTGGAGATATTTACTGATAAACAGCTACCTACGCAGCATATTCATGTCGTTCCTAAATGAGCTTTTATCTCTCTCCCCTCACCACAAATCAGATTCTTCTGAGGAGTTCCCAGTACATTATCCTTTCCCCTGTGTAATTACCTTAACAAGCTCCAGCTGTTTTTATTCTCAGAAGTTTTACTCCCTGATATACAGCTGCCTACCCCCCTTCGTAAGTGCAGGTCCTAAATGAGCTTTTTTCTCTGTTCCCTCACCACAATCCAGATTCTTTTGGGGGAGTTACCAGTACAGTAACCATACCAGGAAGTACTTAATTTATTAAGCTACTGCTTTTCTTAATCTCTGTGGAGATATTTACTGATAAACAGCCTACCTACGCAGCATGTTCATGTCGTTCTTAAATGAGCTTTCATCTCTCTCCCCTCACCACAAATCAGATTCTTCTGAAGAGTTCCCAGTACATTATCCTTTCCCTGTGTAATTACCTTAACAAGCTCCAGCTGTTTTTATTCTCAGAAGGTTTACTCCCTGATATACAGCTGCCTACCCCCTTCGTAAGTGCAGGTCCTAATGAGCTTTTTTCTCTGTTCCCTCACCACAATCCAGATTCTTTTTGGGAGTTACCAGTACAGTATCCATACCAGCAAGTACTTAATTTATTAACCTACTGCTTTTCTTAATCTCTGTGGAGATATTTACTGATTAACAGCTACCTAAGCAGCATGTTCATGTCGTTCCTAAATGAGCTTTTATCTCTCTCCCCTCACCACAAATCAGATTCTTCTGAGGAGTTCCCAGTACATTATCCTTTCCCCTGTGTAATTACCTTAACAAGCTCCGGCTGTTTTTATTCTCCGAAGGGTTACTCCCTGATATACAGCTGCCTACCCCTTCGTAAGTGCAGGGTCCTAAATGAGCTTTTTTCTCTGTTCCCTCACAACAATCCAGATTCTTTTGGGGAGTTACCAGTACAGTAACCATACCAGGAAGTATTTAATTTATTAAGCTACTGCTTTTCTTAATCTCAGTGGAGATATTTACTGATAAACAGCTACTTACGCAGCATGTTCATGTCGTTCCTAAATGAGCTTTTTTCTCTCTCCCCTCACCACAAATCAGATTCTCTGAGGAGTTCCCAGTACATTATCCTTTCCCCTGTGTAATTACCTTAACAAGCTCCAGCTGTTTTTTATTCTCAGAAGTTTACTCCCTGATAAACTGCTGCCGAACCCCATCGTAAGTGCAGGTCCTAAATGAGCTATTTTCTCTGTTCCCTCACCACAATCCAGATTCTTTTGGGGAGTTACCAGTACAGTAACCATACCAGGAAGTACTTAATTTATTAAGCTACTGCTTTTCTTAATCTCAGTGGAGATATTTACTGATAAACAGCTACCTACGCAGCATATTCATGTCGTTCCTAAATGAGCTTTTATCTCTCTCCCCTCACCACAAATCAGATCTTCTGAGGAGTTCCCAGTACATTATCCTTTCCCCTGTGTAATTACCTTAACAAGCTCCAGCTGTTTTTATTCTCAGAAGTTTTACTCCCTGATATACAGCTGCCTACCCCCTTCGTAAGTGCAGGTCCTAAATGAGCTTTTTTCTCTGTTCCCTCACCACAATCCAGATTCTTTTGGGGAGTTACCAGTACAGTAACCATACCAGGAAGTACTTAATTTATTAAGCTACTGCTTTTCTTAATCTCTGTGGAGATATTTACTGATAAACAGCTACCTACGCAGCATGTTCATGTCGTTCTTAATGAGCTTTCATCTCTCTCCCCTCACCCACAAATCAGATTCTTCTGAAGAGTTCCCAGTACATTATCCTTTCCCCTGTGTAATTACCTTAACAAGCTCCAGCTGTTTTTATTCTCAGAAGGTTTACTCCCTGATATACAGCTGCCTACCCCCTTCGTAAGTGCAGGTCCTAAATGAGCTTTTTTCTCTGTTCCCTCACCACAATCCAGATTCTTTTTGGGAGTTACCAGTACAGTATCCATACCAGCAAGTACTTAATTTATTAAGCTACTGCTTTTCTTAATCTCTGTGGAGATATTTACTGATAAACAGCTACCTACGCAGCATGTTCATGTCGTTCCTAAATGAGCTTTTATCTCTCTCTCCCCTCACCACAAATCAGATGCTTCTGAGGAGTTCCCAGTACATTATCCTTTCCCCTGTGTAATTACCTTAACAAGCTCCAGCTGTTTTTTATCTCCGAAGGGTTACTCCCTGATATACAGCTGCCTACCCCCTTCGTAAGTGCAGGTCCTAAATGAGCTTTTTTCTCTGTTCCCTCACAACAATCCAGATTCTTTTGGGGAGTTACCAGTACAGTAACCATACCAGGAAGTATTTAATTTATTAAGCTACTGCTTTTCTTAATCTCAGTGGAGATATTTACTGATAAACAGCTACTTACACAGCATGTTCATGTCGTTCCTAAATGAGCTTTTTCTCTCTCCCCTCACCACAAATCAGATTCTTCTGAGGAGTTCCCAGTACATTATCCTTTCCCCTGTGTAATTACCTTAACAAGCTCCAGCTGTTTTTATTCTCAGAAGTTTACTCCCTGATATACAGCTGCCTACCCCCTTCGTAAGTGCAGGTCCTAAATGAGCTTTTTTCTCTGTTCCCTCACCACGATCCAGATTCTTTTGGGGAGTTACCAGTACAGTAACCAAACCAGGAAGTACTTAATTTATTAAGCTACTGCTTTTCTTAATCTCAGTGGAGATATTTACTGATAAACAGCTACCTACGCAGCATGTTCATGTCGTTCCTAAATGAGCTTTTATCTCTCTCCCCTCACCACAAATCAGATTCTTCTGAGGAGTTCCCAGTACATTATCCTTTCCCTTTGTAATTACCTTAACAAGCTCCAGCTGTTTTTATTCTCATAAGGTTTACCTCCTGATATACTGCTGCCTACCCCCTTCATAAGAGCAGGTCCTAAATGAGCTTTTTTCTCTATCCCTCAGCACAATCCAGATTCTTTGGGGAGTTACCAGTACAGTAACCATACCAGGAAGTACTTAATTTATTAAGCTACTGCTTTTCTTAATCTCAGTGGAGATATTTACTGATAAACAGCTACCTACGCAGCATGTTCATGTCGTTCCTAAATGAGCTTTTTTCTCTCTCCCCTCACCACAAATCAGATTCTTCTGAGGAGTTCCCAGTACATTATCCTTTCCCCTGTGTAATTACCTTAACAAGCTCCAGCTGTTTTTATTCTCAGAAGGTTTACTCCCTGATAAACTGCTGCCGAACCTCTTCGTAAGTGCAGGTCCTAAATGAGCTTTTTTCTCTGTTCCCTCACCACAATCCAGATTCTTTTGGGGAGTTACCAGTACAGTAACCATACCAGGAAGTACTTAATTTATTAAGCTACTGCTTTTCTTAACCTCAGTGGAGATATTTACTGATAAACAGCTACCTACGCAGCATGTTCATGTCGTTCCTAAATGAGCTTTTATCTCTCTCCCCTCACCACAAATCAGATTCTTCTGAGGAGTTCCCAGTACATTATCCTTTCCCCTGTGTAATTACCTTAACAAGCTCCAGTTGTTTTTATTCTCAGAAGGTTTACTCCGTGATATACAGCTGCCTACCCCCTTCCTAAGTGCAGGTCCTAAATGAGCTTTTTTCTCTGTTCCCTCACCACAATCCAGATTCTTTTGGGGGTTACCAGTACAGTAACCATACCAGGAAGTACTTAATTTATTAAGCTACTGCTTTTCTTAATCTCAGTGGAGATATATACTGATAAACAGCTACCTACGCAGCATGTTCATGTCGTTCCTAAATGAGCTTTTATCTCTCTCCCCTCACCAAAAATCAGATTCTTCTGAAGAGTTCCCAGTACATTATCCTTTCCACCTGTGTAATTACCTTAACAAGCTCCAGCTGTTTTTATTCTCAGAAGGTTTACTCCCTGATATACAGGTGCCTACCCCCTTCGTAAGTGCAGGTCCTAAATGAGGTTTTTTCTCTGTTCCCTCACCACAATCCAGATTCTTTTGGGGAGTTACCAGTACAGTAACCATACCAGGAAGTACTTAATTTATTAAGCTACTGCTGTTCTTAATCTCAGTGGAGATATTTACTGATGAACAGCTACCTACGCAGCATGTTCATGTCGTTCCTAAATGAGCTTTTATCTCTCTCCCCTCACCACAAATCAGATTCTTCTGAGGAGTTCCCAGTACATTATCCTTTCCCCTGTGTAATTACCTTAACAAGCTCCAGCTGTTTTTATTCTCAGAAGGTTTACTCCCTGATATACAGCTGCCTAACCCTTAGTAAGTGCAGGTCCTAAATGAGCTTTTTTCTCTGTTCCCTCACCACAATCCAGATTCTTTTGGGGAGTTACCAGTACAGTAAGCATACCAGGAAGTACTTAATTTATTAAGCTACTGCTTTTCTTAATCTCAGTTAAGATATTTACTGATAAACAGCTACGTACGCAGCATGTTCATGTCGTTCCTAAATGAGCTTTTATCTCTCTCCACTCACCACAAATCAGATTCTTCTGAGGAGTTCCCAGTACATTATCCTTTCCCCTGTGTAATTACCTTAACAAGCTCCAGCTGTTTTTATTCTCAGAAGGTTTCCTCACTGATATACAGCTTCCTAACCCTTCGTAAGTGTAGGTACTAAATGAGCTTTTTTCTCTGTTCGCTCACCACAATCCAGATTCCTTTGGGGAGTTACCTGTACAGTAAACCATACCAGGAAGTACTTAATTTATTAAGCTACTGCTTTTCTTAATCTCAGTGGAGATATTTACGGATAAACAGCTACGTACCCAGCATGTTCATGTCGTTCCTAAATGAGCTTTTATCTCTCTCCCCTCACCGCAAATCAGATTCTTCTGAGGAGTTCCCAGTACATTATCCTTTCCCCTGTGTAATTACCTTAACAAGCTCCAGCTGTTTTTATTCTCAGAAGGATTCCTCCTGATATACAGCTGCCTACCCCCTTCGTAAGTGCAGGTCCTAAATGAGCTTTTTTCTCTGTTCCCTCACCACAATCCAGATTCTTTTGGGGAGTTACCAGTACAGTAACCATACCAGGAAGTACTTAATTTATTAAGCTACTGCTTTTCTTAATCTCAGTGGAGATATTTACTGATAAACAGCTACCTACGCAGCATGTTCATGTCGTTCCTAAATGAGCTTTTATCTCTCTCCCCTCACCACAAAACAGATTCTTCTGAGGAGTTCCCAGTGCATTATCCTTTCCCCTTTGTAATTACCTTAACAAGCTCCAGCTGTTTTTATTCTCATAAGGTTTACCTCCTGATATACTGCTGCCTACCCCCTTCATAAGAGCAGGTCCTAAATTAGCTTTTTTCTCTGTTCCCTCAGCACAATCCAGATTCTTTTGGGGAGTTACCATTACAGTAACAATACCAGGAAGTACTTAATTTATTAAGCTACTGCGTTTCTTAATCTCAGTGGAGATATTTACTGATAAACAGCTACTTACGCAGCCTGTTCATGTCGTTCCTAAATGAGCTTTTTTCTCTCTCCCCTCACCACAAATCAGATTCTTCTGAGGAGTTCCCAGTACATTATCCTTTCCCCTGTGTAATTACCTTAACAAGCTCCAGCTGTTTTTATTCTCAGAAGGTTTACTCCCTGATAAACGGCTGCCGACCCCCTTCGTAAGTGCAGGTCCTAATGAGCTATTTTCTCTGTTCCCTCACCACAATCCAGATTCTTTTGGGGAGTTACCAGTACAGTAACCATACCAGGAAGTACTTAATTTATTAAGCTACTGCTTTTCTTAATCTCAGTGGAGATATTTACTGATGAACAGCTACGTACGCAGCATATTCATGTCGTTCCTAAATGAGCTTTTATCTCTCTCCCCTCACCACAAATCAGATTCTTCTGAGGAGTTCCCAGTACATTATCCTTTCCCATGTGTAATTACCTTAACACGCTCCAGCTGTTTTTATTCTCAGAAGTTTTACTCCCTGATATACAGCTGCCTAACCCCTTCGTAAGTGCAGGTCCTAAATGAGCTTTTTCTCTGTTCCCTCACCACAATCCAGATTCTTTTGGGAGTTACCAGTACAGTAACCATACCAGGAAGTACTTAATTTATTAAGCTACTGCTTTTCTTAATCTCTGTGGAGATATTTACTGATAAACAGCTACCTACGCAGCATGTTCATGTCGTTCTTAAATGAGCTTTCATCTCTCTCCCCTCACCACAAATCAGATTCTTCTGAAGAGTTCCCAGTACATTATCCTTTCCCCTGTGTAATTACCTTAACAAGCTCCAGCTGTTTTTATTCTCAGAAGGTTTACTCCCTGATATACAGCTGCCTACCCCCTTCGTAAGTGCAGGTCCTAAATGAGCTTTTTTCTCTGTTCCCTCACCACAATCCAGATACTTTTTGGGAGTTACCAGTACAGTATCCATACCAGCAAGTACTTAATTTATTAACCTACTGCTTTTCTTAATCTCTGTGGAGATATTTATGATTAACAGCTACCTACGCAGCATGTTCATGTCGTTCCTAAATGAGCTTTTATCTCTCTCCCCTCACCACAAATCAGATTCTTCTGCAGGAGTTCCAGTACATTATCCTTTCCCCTGTGTAATTACCTTAACAAGCTCCAGCTGTTTTTATTCTCCGAAGTGTTACTCCCTGATATACAGCTGCCTACCCCCTTCGTAAGTGCAGGTCCTAAATGAGCTTTTTTCTCTGTTCCCCTCACAACAATCCAGATTCTTTTGGGGAGTTACCAGTACAGTAACCATACCAGGAAGTATTTAATTTATTAAGTTACTGCTTTTCTTAATCTCAGTGGAGATATTTACTGATAAACAGCTACTTACGCAGCATGTTCATGTCGTTCCTAAATGAGCTTTTTCTCTCTCCCCTCACCACAAATCACATTCTTCTGAGGAGTTCCCAGTACATTATCCTTTCCCCTGTGTAATTACCTTAACAAGCTCCAGCTGTTTTTATCTCAGAAGTTTACTCCCTGATATACAGCTGCCTACCCCCCTTCGTAAGTGCAGGTCCTAAATGTGCTTTTTCTCTGTTCCCCTCACCACGATCCAGATTCTTTTGGGGAGTTACCCAGTACAGTAACCAAACCAGGAAGTACTTAATTTATTAAGCTACTGCTTTTCTTAATCTCAGTGGAGATATTTACTGATAAACAGCTACCTACGCAGCATGTTCATGTCGTTCCTAAATGAGCTTTTATCTCTCTCCCCTCACCACAAATCAGATTCTTCTGAGGAGTTCCCAGTACATTATCCTTTCCCCTTTGTAAT
The DNA here is from genome assembly GCF_023159225.1 of Perognathus longimembris pacificus. NCBI lineage: Eukaryota > Metazoa > Chordata > Mammalia > Rodentia > Heteromyidae > Perognathus > Perognathus longimembris. Next base: position 28,033 of record NW_025955970.1, on the reverse strand, counting down.
TACCTTAACAAGCTCCAGCTGTTTTTATTCTCATAAGGTTTACCTCCTGATATACTGCTGCCTACCACCCTTCATAAGAGCAGGTCCTAAATGAGCTTTTTTCTCTATTCCCTCAGCACAATCCAGATTCTTTTGGGGAGTTACCAGTACAGTAACCATACAGGAAGTACTTAATTTATTAAGCTACTGCTTTTCTTAATCTCAGTGGAGATATTTACTGATAAACAGCTACCTACGCAGCATGTTCATGTCGTTCCTAAATGAGCTTTTTTCTCTCTCCCCTCACCACAAATCAGATTCTTCTGAGGAGTTCCCAGTACATTATCCTTTCCCCTGTGTAATTACCTTAACAAGCTCCAGCTGTTTTATTCTCAGAAGGTTTACTCCCTGATAAACTGCTGCCGAACCTCTTCGTAAGTGCAGGTCCTAAATGAGCTTTTTTCTCTGTTCCCTCACCACAATCCAGATTCTTTTGGGAGTTACCAGTACAGTAACCATACCAGGAAGTACTTAATTTATTAAGCTACTGCTTTTCTTAACCTCAGTGGAGATATTTACTGATAAACAGCTACCTACGCAGCATGTTCATGTCGTTCCTAAATGAGCTTTTATCTCTCTCCCCTCACCACAAATCAGATTCTTCTGAGGAGTTCCCAGTACATTATCCTTTCCCCTGTGTAATTACCTTAACAAGCTCCAGTTGTTTTTATTCTCAGAAGGTTTACTCCGTGATATACAGCTGCCTACCCCCTTCCTAAGTGCAGGTCCTAAATGAGCCTTTTTTCTCTGTTCCCTCACCACAATCCAGATTCTTTTGGGGGTTACCAGTACAGTAACCATACCAGGAAGTACTTAATTTATTAAGCTACTGCTTTTCTTAATCTCAGTGGAGATATATACTGATAAACAGCTACCTACGCAGCATGTTCATGTCGTTCCTAAATGAGCTTTTATCTCTCTCCCCTCACCAAAAATCAGATTCTTCTGAAGAGTTCCCAGTACATTATCCTTTCCACCTGTGTAATTACCTTAACAAGCTCCAGCTGTTTTATTCTCAGAAGGTTTACTCCCTGATATACAGGTGCCTACCCCCTTCGTAAGTGCAGGTCCTAAATGAGGGTTTTTTCTCTGTTCCCTCACCACAATCCAGATTCTTTTGGGGAGTTACCAGTACAGTAACCATACCAGGAAGTACTTAATTTATTAAGCTACTGCTGTTCTTAATCTCAGTGGAGATATTTACTGATGAACAGCTACCTACGCAGCATGTTCATGTCGTTCCTAAATGAGCTTTTATCTCTCTCCCCTCACCACAAATCAGATTCTTCTGAGGAGTTCCCAGTACATTATCCTTTCCCCTGTGTAATTACCTTAACAAGCTCCAGCTGTTTTTATTCTCAGAAGGTTTACTCCCTGATATACAGCTGCCTAACCCTTAGTAAGTGCAGGTCCTAAATGAGCTTTTTTCTCTGTTCCCTCACCCACAATCCAGATTCTTTTGGGGAGTTACCAGTACAGTAAGCATACCAGGAAGTACTTAATTTATTAAGCTACTGCCTTTTCTTAATCTCAGTTAAGATATTTACTGATAAAACAGCTACGTACGCAGCATGTCATGTCGTTCCTAAATGAGCTTTTATCTCTCTCCACTCACCACAAATCAGATTCTTCTGAGGAGTTCCCAGTACATTATCCTTTCCCCTGTGTAATTACCTTAACAAGCTCCAGCTGTTTTTATTCTCAGAAGGTTTCCTCACTGATATACAGCTTCCTAACCCTTCGTAAGTGTAGGTACTAAATGAGCTTTTTTCTCTGTTCGCTCACCACAATCCAGATTCCTTTGGGGAGTTACCTGTACAGTAACCATACCAGGAAGTACTTAATTTATTAAGCTACTGCTTTTCTTAATCTCAGTGGAGATATTTACGGATAAACAGCTACGTACCCAGCATGTTCATGTCGTTCTAAATGAGCTTTTATCTCTCTCCCCTCACCGCAAATCAGATTCTTCTGAGGAGTTCCCAGTACATTATCCTTTCCCCTGTGTAATTACCTTAACAAGCTCCAGCTGTTTTTATTCTCAGAAGGATTCCTCCCTGATATACAGCTGCCTACCCCCTTCGTAAGTGCAGGTCCTAAATGAGCTTTTTTCTCTGTTCCCTCACCACAATCCAGATTCTTTTGGGAGTTACCAGTACAGTAACCATACCAGGAAGTACTTAATTTATTAAGCTACTGCTTTTCTTAATCTCAGTGGAGATATTTACTGATAAACAGCTACCTACGCAGCATGTTCATGTCGTTCCTAAATGAGCTTTTATCTCTCTCCCCTCACCACAAAACAGATTCTTCTGAGGAGTTCCCAGTGCATTATCCTTTCCCCTTTGTAATTACCTTAACAAGCTCCAGCTGTTTTTATCTCATAAGGTTTACCTCCTGATATACTGCTGCCTACCCCCTTCATAAGAGCAGGTCCTAAATTAGCTTTTTTCTCTGTTCCCTCAGCACAATCCAGATTCTTTTGGGGAGTTACCATTACAGTAACAATACCAGGAAGTACTTAATTTATTAAGCTACTGCGTTTCTTAATCTCAGTGGAGATATTTACTGATAAACAGCTACTTACGCAGCCTGTTCATCGTCGTTCCTAAATGAGCTTTTTTCTCTCTCCCCTCACCACAAATCAGATTCTTCTGAGGAGTTCCCAGTACATTATCCTTTCCCCTGTGTAATTACCTTAACAAGCTCCAGCTGTTTTTTATTCTCAGAAGGTTTACTCCCTGATAAACGGCTGCCGACCCCCTTCGTAAGTGCAGGTCCTAAATGAGCTATTTTCTCTGTTCCCTCACCACAATCCAGATTCTTTTGGGGAGTTACCAGTACAGTAACCATACCAGGAAGTACTTAATTTATTAAGCTACTGCTTTTCTTAATCTCAGTGGAGATATTTACTGATGAACAGCTACGTACGCAGCATATTCATGTCGTTCCTAAATGAGCTTTTATCTCTCTCCCCTCACCACAAATCAGATTCTTCTGAGGAGTTCCCAGTACATTATCCTTTCCCATGTGTAATTACCTTAACACGCTCCAGCTGTTTTTTATTCTCAGAAGTTTTACCTCCCTGATATACAGCTGCCTAACCCCTTCGTAAGTGCAGGTCCTAAATGAGCTTTTTCTCTGTTCCCTCACCACAATCCAGATTCTTTTGGGGAGTTACCAGTACAGTAACCATACCAGGAAGTACTTAATTTATTAAGCTACTGCTTTTCTTATCTCTGTGGAGATATTTACTGATAAACAGCTACCTACGCAGCATGTTCATGTCGTTCTTAAATGAGCTTTCATCTCTCTCCCCTCACCACAAATCAGATTCTTCTGAAGAGTTCCCAGTACATTATCCTTTCCCCTGTGTAATTACCTTAACAAGCTCCAGCTGTTTTTATTCTCAGAAGGTTTACTCCCTGATATACAGCTGCCTACCCCCTTCGTAAGTGAGGTCCTAAATGAGCTTTTTTCTCTGTTCCCTCACCACAATCCAGATACTTTTTGGGAGTTACCAGTACAGTATCCATACCAGCAAGTACTTAATTTATTACCTACTGCTTTTCTTAATCTCTGTGGAGATATTTACTGATTAACAGCTACCTACGCAGCAAGTTCATGTCGTCCTAAATGAGCTTTTATCTCTCTCCCCTCACCACAATCAGATTCTTCTGAGGAGTTCCCAGTACATTATCCTTTCCCCTGTGTAATTACCTTAACAAGCTCCAGCTGTTTTTATTCTCCGAAGTGTTACTCCCTGATATACAGCTGCCTACCCCCTTCGTAAGTGCAGGTCCTAAATGAGCTTTTTTCTCTGTTCCCTCACAACAATCCAGATTCTTTTGGGGAGTTACCAGTACAGTAACCATACCAGGAAGTATTTAATTTATTAAGTTACTGCTTTTCTTTAATCTCAGTGGAGATATTTTACTGATAAACAGCTACTTACGCAGCATGTTCATGTCGTTCCTAAATGAGCTTTTCTCTCTCCCCCTCACCACAAATCACATTCTTCTGAGGAGTTCCCAGTACATTATCCTTTCCCCTGTGTAATTACCTTAACAAGCTCCAGCTGTTTTTATTCTCAGAAGTTTTACTCCCTGATATACAGCTGCCTACCCCCTTCGTAAGTGCAGGTCCTAAATGTGCTTTTTTCTCTGTTCCCTCACCACGATCCAGATTCTTTTGGGGAGTTACCAGTACAGTAACCAAACCAGGAAGTACTTAATTTATTAAGCTACTGCTTTTCTTAATCTCAGTGGAGATATTTACTGATAAACAGCTACCTACGCAGCATGTCATGTCGTTCCTAAATGAGCTTTTATCTCTCTCCCCTCACCACAAATCAGATTCTTCTGAGGAGTTCCCAGTACATTATCCTTTCCCCTTTGTAATTACCTTAACAAGCTCAGCTGTTTTTATTCTCATAAGGTTTACCTCCTGATATACTGCTGCCTACCCCTTTAAGAGCAGGTCCTAAATGAGCTTTTTTCTCTGTTCCCTCAGCACAATCCAGATTCTTTTGGGAGTTACCAGTACAGTAACCATACCAGGAAGTACTTAATTTATTAAGCTACTGCTTTTCTTAATCTCAGTGGAGATATTTACTGATAAACAGCTACCTACGCAGCATGTTCATGTCGTTCCTAAATGAGCTTTTTTCTCTCTCCCTCACCACAAATCAGATTCTTCTGAGGAGTTCCCAGTACATTATCCTTTCCCCTGTGTAATTACCTTAACAAGCTCAGCTGTTTTTATTCTCAGAAGGTTTACTCCTGATAAACTGCTGCCGAACCTCTCGTAAGTGCAGTCCTAAATGAGCTTTTTTCTCTGTTCCCTCACCACAATCCAGATTCTTTTGGGGAGTTACCAGTACAGTAACCATACCAGGAAGTACTTAATTTATTAAGCTACTGCTTTTCTTAATCTCAGTGGAGATATTTACTGATAAACAGCTACCTACGCAGCATGTTCATGTCGTTCCTAAATGAGCTTTTATCTCTCTCCCCTCACCACAATCAGATTCTTCTGAGGAGTTCCCAGTACATTATCCTTTCCCCTGTGTAATTTACCTTAACAAGCTCCAGCTGTTTTTATTCTCAGAAGTTTTACTCCCTGATATACAGCTGCCTACCCCCTTCGTAAGTGCAGGTCCTAAATGAGCTTTTTTCTCTGTTCCCTCACCACAATCCAGATTCTTTTGGGGAGTTACCAGTACAGTAACCATACCAGGAAGTACTTATTATTAAGCTACTGCTTTCCTTAATCTCTGTGGAGATATTTACTGATAAACAGCTACCTACGCAGCATGTTCATGTCGTTCCTAAATGAGCTTTTATCTCTCTCCCCTCACCACAAATCAGATTCTTCTGAGGAGTTCCCAGTACATTATACTTTCCCCTGTGTAATTACCTTAACAAGCTCCAGCTGTTTTTCTTCTCAGAAGGTTTACTCCCTGATATACAGCTGCCTACCCCCTTCGTCAAGTGCAGGTCCTAAATGAGCTTTTTTCTCTGTTCCCTCACCACAATCAGATTCTTTTGGGGAGTTACCAGTACAGTAACCATACCAGGAAGTACTTAATTTATTAAGCTACTGATTTTCTTAATCTCAGTGGAGATATTTACTGATAAACAGCTACCTACGCAGCTTGTTCATGTCGTTCCTAAATGAGCTTTTATCTCTCTCCCCTCACCACAAATCAGATTCTTCTGAGGAGTTCCAGTACATTATCCTTTCCCCTGTGTAATTACCTTAACAAGCTCCAGCTGTTTTTATTCTCAGAAGGTTTATTCACTGATATACAGCTTCCTTTCCCCTTCGTAAGTGCTGGTACTAAATGAGCTTTTTTCTCTGTTCCCTCACCACAATCCAGATTCTTTTGGGAGTTACCAGTACAGTAACCATAACAGGAAGTACTTAATTTATTAAGCTACTGCTTTTCTTAAGCTCAGTGCAGATATTTACTGATAAACAGCTACCTACGCAGCATGTTCATGTCGTTCCTAAATGAGCTTTTGTCTCTCTCCCCTCGCCACAAATCAGATTCTTCTGAGGAGTTCCCAGTACATTATCCTTTCCCCTGTGTAATTACCTTAACAAGCTCCAGCTGTTTTTATTCTCAGAAGGTTTACTCCCTGATATACCGCTGCCTACCCCCTTCGTAAGTGCAGGTCCTAAATGAGCTTTTGTCTCTGTTCCCTCACCACAATCCAGATTCTTTTGGGGAGTTACCAGTACAGTAACCATACCAGGAAGTACTTAATTTATTAAGCTACTGCTTTTCTTAATCTCAGTGGAGATATTTACTGATAAACAGCTACCTACGCAGCATGTTCATATCGTTCCTAAATGAGCTTTTATCTCTCTCCCCTCACCACAAATCAGATTCTTCTGAGGAGTTCCCAGTACATTATCCTTTCCCCTGTGTAATTACCTTAACAAGCTCCAGCTGTTTTTATTCTCAGAAGGTTTACTCCCTGATATACAGCTGCCTACCCCCTTCGTAAGTGCAGGTCCTAAATGAGCTTTTTTCTCTGTTCCCTCACCACAATCCAGATTCTTTTGGGAGTTACCAGTACAGTAACCATACCAGGATGTACTTAATTTATTAAGCTACTGCTTTTCTTAATCTCAGTGGAGATATTTACTGATAAACAGCTATGTACGCAGCATGTTCATGTCGTTCCTAAATGAGCTTTTTTCTCTCTCCCCTCACCACAAATCAGATTCTTCTGAGGAGTTCCCAGTACATTATCCTTTCCCCTGTGTAATTACCTTAACAAGCTCCAGCTGTTTTTATTCTCAGAAGGTTTCCTCACTGATATACAGCTTCCTAACCCTTCGTAAGTGTAGGTACTAAATGAGCTTTTTTCTCTGTTCGCTCACCACAATCCAGATTCCTTTGGGGAGTTACCTGTACAGTAACCATACCAGGAAGTACTTAATTTATTAAGCTACTGCTTTTCTTAATCTCAGTGGAGATATTTACGGATAAACAGCTACGTACCCAGCATGTTCATGTCGTTCCTAAATGAGCTTTTATCTCTCTCCCCTCACCGCAAATCAGATTCTTCTGAGGAGTTCCCAGTACATTATCCTTTCCCCTGTGTAATTACCTTAACAAGCTCCAGCTGTTTTTATTCTCAGAAGGATTCCTCCCTGATATACAGCTGCCTACCCCCTTCGTAAGTGCAGGTCCTAAATGAGCTTTTTTCTCTGTTCCCTCACCACAATCCAGATTCTTTTGGGGAGGTACCAGTACAGTAACCATACCAGGAAGTACTTAATTTATTAAGCTACTGCTTTTCTTAATCTCAGTGGAGATATTTACTGATAAACAGCTACCTACGCAGCATGTTCATGTCGTTCCTAAATGAGCTTTTATCTCTCTCCCCTCACCACAAAACAGATTCTTCTGAGGAGTTCCAGTGCATTATCCTTTCCCCTTTGTAATTACCTTAACAAGCTCCAGCTGTTTTTATTCTCATAAGGTTTACCTCCTGATATACTGCTGCCTACCCCCTTCATAAGAGCAGGTCCTAAATTAGCTTTTTTCTCTGTTCCCTCAGCACAATCCAGATTCTTTTGGGGAGTTACCATTACAGTAACAATACCAGGAAGTACTTAATTTATTAAGCTACTGCGTTTCTTAATCTCAGTGGAGATATTTACTGATAAACAGCTACTTACGCAGCCTGTTCATGTCGTTCCTAAATGAGCTTTTTTCTCTCTCCCCTCACCACAAATCAGATTCTTCTGAGGAGTTCCCAGTACATTATCCTTTCCCCTGTGTAATTACCTTAACAAGCTCCAGCTGTTTTTATTCTCAGAAGGTTTACTCCCTGATAAACGGCTGCCGACCCCCTTCGTAAGTGCAGGTCCTAAATGAGCTTTTTTCTCTGTTCCCTCACCACAATCCAGATTCTTTTGGGGAGTACCAGTACAGTAACCATACCAGGAAGTACTTAATTTATTAAGCTACTGCTTTTCTTAATCTCTGTGGAGATATTTACTGATAAACAGCTACCTACGCAGCATATTCATGTCGTTCTTAAATGAGCTTTCATCTCTCTCCCCTCACCACAAATCAGATTCTTCTGAAGAGTTCCCAGTACATTATCCTTTCCCCTGTGTAATTACCTTAACAAGCTCCAGCTGTTTTTATTCTCAGAAGGTTTACTCCCTGATATACAGCTGCCTACCCCCTTCGTAAGTGCAGGTCCTAAATGAGCTTTTTTCTCTGTTCCCTCACCACAATCCAGATTCTTTTTGGGAGTTACCAGTACAGTATCCATACCAGCAAGTACTTAATTTATTAACCTACTGCTTTTCTTAATCTCTGTGGAGATATTTACTGATTAACAGCTACCTACGCATCATGTTCATGTCGTTCCTAAATGAGCTTTTATCTCTCTCCCCTCACCACAAATCAGATTCTTCTGAGGAGTTCCCAGTACATTATCCTTTCCCCTGTGTAATTACCTTAACAAGCTCCAGCTGTTTTTATTCTCCGAAGTGTTACTCCCTGATATACAGCTGCCTACCCCCTTCGTAAGTGCAGGTCCTAAATGAGCTTTTTTCTCTGTTCCCTCACAACAATCCAGATTCTTTTGGGGAGTTACCAGTACAGTAACCATACCAGGAAGTATTTAATTTATTAAGTTACTGCTTTTCTTAATCTCAGTGGAGATATTTACTGATAAACAGCTACTTACGCAGCATGTTCATGTCGTTCCTAAATGAGCTTTTTCTCTCTCCCCTCACCACAAATCACATTCTTCTGAGGAGTTCCCAGTACATTATCCTTTCCCCTGTGTAATTACCTTAACAAGCTCCAGCTGTTTTTATTCTCAGAAGTTTTACTCCCTGATATACAGCTGCCTACCCCCTTCGTAAGTGCAGGTCCTAAATGTGCTTTTTTCTCTGTTCCCTCACCACGATCCAGATTCTTTTGGGGGAGTTACCAGTACAGTAACCAAACCAGGAAGTACTTAATTTATTAAGCTACTGCTTTTCTTAATCTCAGTGGAGATATTTACTGATAAACAGCTACCTACGCAGCATGTTCATGTCGTTCCTAAATGAGCTTTTATCTCTCTCCCCTCACCACAAATCAGATTCTTCTGAGGAGTTCCCAGTACATTATCCTTTCCCCTGTGTAATTACCTTAACAAGCTCCAGCTGTTTTTATTCTCAGAAGTTTTACTCCCTGATATACAGCTGCCTACCCCCTTCGTAAGTGCAGGTCCTAAATGAGCTTTTTTCTCTGTTCCCTCACCACAATCCAGATTCTTTTGGGGAGTTACCAGTACAGTAACCATACCAGGAAGTACTTAATTTATTAAGCTACTGCTTTCCTTAATCTCTGTGGAGATATTTACTGATAAACAGCTACCTACGCAGCATGTTCATGTCGTTCCTAAATGAGCTTTTATCTCTCTCCCCTCACCACAAATCAGATTCTTCTGAGGAGTTCCCAGTACATTATACTTTCCCCTGTGTAATTACCTTAACAAGCTCCAGCTGTTTTTCTTCTCAGAAGGTTTACTCCCTGATATACAGCTGCCTACCCCTTCGTAAGTGCAGGTCCTAAATGAGCTTTTTTCTCTGTTCCCTCACCACAATCCAGATTCTTTTGGGGAGTTACCAGTACAGTAACCATACCAGGAAGTACTTAATTTATTAAGCTACTGATTTTCTTAATCTCAGTGGAGATATTTACTGATAAACAGCTACCTACGCAGCATGTTCATGTCGTTCCTAAATGAGCTTTTATCTCTCTCCCCTCACCACAAATCAGATTCTTCTGAGGAGTTCCCAGTACATTATCCTTTCCCCTGTGTAATTAACTTAACAAGCTCCAGCTGTTTTTATTCTCAGAAGGTTTATTCACTGATATACAGCTTCCTTTCCCCTTCGTAAGTGCTGGTACTAAATGAGCTTTTTTCTCTGTTCCCTCACCACAATCCAGATTCTTTTGGGGAGTTACCAGTACAGTAACCATAACAGGAAGTACTTAATTTATTAAGCTACTGCTTTTCTTAAGCTCAGTGCAGATATTTACTGATAAACAGCTACCTACGCAGCATGTTCATGTCGTTCCTAAATGAGCTTTTGTCTCTCTCCCCTCGCCACAAATCAGATTCTTCTGAGGAGTTCCCAGTACATTATCCTTTCCCCTGTGTAATTACCTTAACAAGCTCCAGCTGTTTTTATTCTCAGAAGGTTTACTCCCTGATATACCGCTGCCTACCCCCTTCGTAAGTGCAGGTCCTAAATGAGCTTTTGTCTCTGTTCCCTCACCACAATCCAGATTCTTTTGGGGAGTTACCAGTACAGTAACCATACCAGGAAGTACTTAATTTATTAAGCTACTGCTTTTCTTAATCTCAGTGGAGATATTTACTGATAAACAGCTACCTACGCAGCATGTTCATATCGTTCCTAAATGAGCTTTTATCTCTCTCCCCTCACCACAAATCAGATTCTTCTGAGGAGTTCCCAGTACATTATCCTTTCCCCTGTGTAATTACCTTAACAAGCTCCAGCTGTTTTTATTCTCAGAAGGTTTACTCCCTGATATACAGCTGCCTACCCCCTTCGTAAGTGCAGGTCCTAAATGAGCTTTTTTTCTCTGTTCCCTCACCACAATCCAGATTCTTTTGGGGAGTTACCAGTACAGTAACCATACCAGGATGTACTTAATTTATTAAGCTACTGCTTTTCTTAATCTCAGTGGAGATATTTACTGATAAACAGCTATGTACGCAGCATGTTCATGTCGTTCCTAAATGAGCTTTTATCTCTCTCCCCTCACCACAAATCAGATTCTTCTGAGGAGTTCCCAGTACATTATCCTTTCCCCTGTGTAATTACCTTAACAAGCTCCAGCTGTTTTTATTCTCAGAAGGTTTACTCCCTGATATACAGCTGCCTACCCCCTTGGTAAGTGCAGGTCTTAATGAGCTTTTTTCTCTCTTCCCACACCACAATCCAGATTCTTTTGGGGAGTTACCAGTACAGTAACCATACCAGGAAGTACTTAATTTATTAAGCTACTGCTTTTCTTAATCTCAGTGGAGATATTTACTGATAAACAGCTACCTACGCAGCATGTTCATGTCGTTCATAATGAGCTTTTATCTCTCTCCCCTCACCACAAATCAGATTCTTCTGAGGAGTTCCCAGTAGATTATCAATTCCCCTGTGTAATTACCTTAACAAGCTCCAGCTGTTTTTATTCTCAGAAGGTTTACTCCCTGATATAGAGCTGCCTACCCCCTTCGTAAGGGCAGGTCTTAAATGAGCTTTTTTCTCTGTTCCCTCGCCACAATCCAGATTCTTTTGGGGAGTTACCAGTACAGTAACCATACCAGGATGTACTTAATTTATTAAGCGACTGCTTTTCTTAATCTCAGTGGAGATATTTACTGATAAACAGCTACGTATGCAGCATGTTCATGTCGTTCCTAAATGAGCTTTTTTCTCTCTCCCCTCACCACAAATCAGATTCTTCTGAGGAGTTCCCAGTACATTATCCTTTCCCCTGTGTAATTACCTTAACAAGCTCCAGCTGTTTTTATTCTCAGAAGGTTTACTCCCTGATATACAGCTGCCTACCCCCTTCGTAAATGCAGGTCCTAAATGAGCTTTTTTCTCTGTTCCCTCACAACAATCCAGATTCTTTTGGGGAGTTACCAGTACAGTAACCATACCAGGAAGTACTTAATTTATTAAGCTACTGCTTTTTCTTAATCTCAGTGGAGATATTTACTGATAAACAGCTACCTACGCAGCATGTTCATGTCGTTCCTAAATGAGCTTTTATCTCTCTCCCCTCACCACAAATCAGATTCTTCTGAGGAGTTCCCAGTACATTATACTTTCCCCTGTGTAATTACCTTAACAAGCTCCAGCTGTTTTTATTCTCAGAAGGTTTACTCCCTGATATACAGCTGCCTACCCCCTTCGTAAGTGCAGGTCCTAAATGAGCTTTTTTCTCTGTTCCCTCACCACAATCCAGATTCTTTTGGGGAGTTACCAGTACAGTAACCATACCAGGAAGTACTTAATTTATTAAGCTACTGATTTTCTTAATCTCAGTGGAGATATTTACTGATAAACAGCTACCTACGCAGCATGTTCATGTCGTTCCTAAATGAGCTTTTATCTCTCTCCCCTCACCACAAATCAGATTCTTCTGAGGAGTTCCCAGTACATTATCCTTTCCCCTGTGTAATTACCTTAACAAGCTCCAGCTGTTTTTATTCTCAGAAGGTTTATTCACTGATATACAGCTTCCTATCCCTTCGTAAGTGCTGGTACTAAATGAGCTTTTTTCTCTGTTCCCTCAGCACAATCCAGATTCTTTTGGGGAGTTACCAGTACAGTAACCATAACAGGAAGTACTTAATTTATTAAGCTACTGCTTTTCTTAAGCTCAGTGCAGATATTTACTGATAAACAGCTACCTACGCAGCATGTTCATGTCGTTCCAAAATGAGCTTTTGTCTCTCTCCCCTCGCCACAAATCAGATTCTTCTGAGGAGTTCCCAGTACATTATCCTTTCCCCTGTGTAATTACCTTACAAGCTCCAGCTGTTTTTATTCTCAGAAGGTTTACTCCCTGATATACAGCTGCCTACCCCCTTCGTAAGTGCAAGTCCTAAATGAGCTTTTGTCTCTGTTCCCTCACCACAATCCAGATTCTTTTGGGGAGTTACCAGTACAGTAACCATACCAGGAAGTACTTAATTTATTAAGCTACTGCTTTTCTTAATCTCAGTGGAGATATTTACTGATAAACAGCTACCTACGCAGCATGTTCATATCGTTCCTAAATGAGCTTTTATCTCTCTCCCCTCACCACAAATCAGATTCTTCTGAGGAGTTCCCAGTACATTATCCTTTCCCCTGTGTAATTACCTTAACAAGCTCCAGCTGTTTTTATTCTCAGAAGGTTTACTCCCTGATATACAGCTGCCTACCCCCTTCGTAAGTGCAGGTCCTAAATGAGCTTTTTTTCTCTGTTCCCTCACCACAATCCAGATTCTTTTGGGGAGGTTACCAGTACAGTAACCATACCAGGATGTACTTAATTTATTAAGCTACTGCTTTTCTTAATCTCAGTGGAGATATTTACTGATAAACAGCTATGTACGCAGCATGTTCATGTCGTTCCTAAATGAGCTTTTATCTCTCTCCCCTCACCACAAATCAGATTCTTCTGAGGAGTTCCCAGTACATTATCCTTTCCCCTGTGTAATTACCTTAACAAGCTCCAGCTGTTTTTATTCTCAGAAGGTTTACTCCCTGATATACAGCTGCCTACCCCCTTGGTAAGTGCAGGTCTTAATGAGCTTTTTTCTCTCTTCCCACACCACAATCCAGATTCTTTTGGGGAGTTACCAGTACAGTAACCATACCAGGAAGTACTTAATTTATTAAGCTACTGCTTTTCTTAATCTCAGTGGAGATATTTACTGATAAACAGCTACCTACGCAGCATGTTCATGTCGTTCATAAATGAGCTTTTATCTCTCTCCCCTCACCACAAATCAGATTCTTCTGAGGAGTTCCCAGTAGATTATCAATTCCCCTGTGTAATTACCTTAACAAGCTCCAGCTGTTTTTATTCTCAGAAGGTTTACTCCCTGATATAGAGCTGCCTACCCCCTTCGTAAGGGCAGGTCTTAAATGAGCTTTTTTCTCTGTTCCCTCGCCACAATCCAGATTCTTTTGGGGAGTTACCAGTACAGTAACCATACCAGGATGTACTTAATTTATTAAGCGACTGCTTTTCTTAATCTCAGTGGAGATATTTACTGATAAACAGCTACGTATGCAGCATGTTCATGTCGTTCCTAAATGAGCTTTTTTCTCTCTCCCCTCACCACAAATCAGATTCTTCTGAGGAGTTCCCAGTACATTATCCTTTCCCCTGTGTAATTACCTTAACAAGCTCCAGCTGTTTTTATTCTCAGAAGGTTTACTCCCTGATATACAGCTGCCTACCCCCCTTCGTAAATGCAGGTCCTAAATGAGCTTTTTTCTCTGTTCCCTCACCACAATCCAGATTCTTTTGGGGAGTTACCAGTACAGTAACCATACCAGGAAGTACTTAATTTATTAAGCTACTGCTTTTCTTAATCTCAGTGGAGATATTTACTGATAAACAGCTACCTACGCAGCATGTTCATGTCGTTCCTAAATGAGCTTTTATCTCTCTCCCCTCACCACAAATAAGATTCTTCTGAGGAGTTCCCAGTACATTATCCTTTCCCCTGTGTAATTACCTTAACAAGCCCCAGCTGTTTCTTTCTCAGAAGGTTTACTCCCTGATACACAATTGCCTACCCCCTTCGTAAGTGCAGGTTCTAAATGAGCTTTTTTCTCTGTTCCCTCACCACAATGCAGATTCTTTTGGGGAGTTACCAGTACAGTAACCATACCAGGAAGTACTTAATTTATTAAGCTACTGCTTTTCTTAATCTCAGTGGAGATATTTACTGATAAACAGCTACCTACGGAGCATGTTCATGTCGTTCCTAAGTGAGCTTTTATCTCTCTCCCCTCAAAACAAATCAGATTCTTCTGAGGAGTTCCCAGTACATTATCCTTTCCCCTGTGTAATTACCTTAACAAGCTCCAGCTGTTTTTATTCTCAGAAGGTTTACTCCCTGATATACAGCTGCCTACCCCCTTCGTAAGTGCAGGTCCTAAATGAGCTTTTTTCTCTGTTCCCTCACCACAATCCAGATTCTTTTGGGGAGTTACCAGTACAGTAACCATACCAGGAAGTACTTAATTTATTAAGCTACAGCTTTATTTAATCTGAGTGGAGATATTTACTGATAAACAACTACCTATGCAGCATGTTCATGTCGTTCCTAAATGAGATTTTATCTCTCTCCACTCACCACAAATCAGATTCTTCTGAGGAGTTCCCAGTACATTATCCTTTCCCCTGTGTAATTACCTTAAAAAGCTCCAGCTGTTTTTATTCTCAGAAGGTTTAATCCCTGATATACAGCTGCCTACCCTCTTCGTAAGTGCAGGTCCGAAATGAGCTTTTTTCTCTGTTCCCTCACCACAATCCAGATTCTTTTGGGGAGTTACCAGTACAGTAACCATACCAGGAAGTACTTAATTTATTAAGCTACTGCTTTTCTTAATCTCAGTGGAGATATTTACTGATAAACAGCTACCTACGCAACATGTTCATGTCGTTCCTAAATGAGCTTTTATCTCTCTCCCCTCACCACAAATCAGATTCTTCTGAGGAGTTCCCAGTATATTATCCTTTCCCCTGTGTAATTACCTTAACAAGCTCCAGCTGTTTTTGTTCTCAGAAGGTTTAATCCCTGATATACAGCTGCCTACCCCCTTCGTAAGTGCAGGTCCTAAATGAGCTTTTTTCTCTGTTCCCTCACCACAATCCAGATTCTTTTGGGGAGTTACCAGTACAGTAACCATACCAGGAAGTACTTAATTTATTAAGCTACTGCTTTTCTTAATCTCAGTGGAGATATGTACTGATAAACAGCTACCTACGCAGCATATTCATGTCGTTCCTGAATGAGCTTTTATTTCTCTGCCCTCAACACAAATCAGATTCTTCTGAGGAGTTCCCAGTACATTATCCTTTCCCCTGTGTAATTACCTTAACAAGCTCCAGCTGTTTTTATTCTCCGAAGGTTTACTCCCTGATATACAACTGCCTACCCCTTTCGTAAGTGCAGGTCCTAAATGAGCTTTTTCTCTGTTAACTCACCACAATCCAGATTCTTTTGGGGAGTTACCAGTACAGTAACAATACCAGCAAGTACTTAATTTATTAAGCTACTGCTTTTCTTAATCTCAGTGGAGATATTTACTGATAAACAGCTACCTACGCAGCATGTTCATGTCGTTCCTAAATGAGCTTTTATCTCTCTCCCCTCACCACAAATCAGATTCTTCTGAGGAGTTCCCAGTACATTATCCTTTCCCCTGTGTAATTACCTTAACAAGCTCCAGCTGTTTTTATTCTCAGAAGGTTTACTCCTGATATAGAACTGCCTACCCCCTTCGTAAGTGCAGGTCCTAAATGAGCTTTTTTCTCTGTTCCCTCACCACAATCCAGATTCTTTTGGGGAGTTACCAGTAAAGTAACCATACCAGGAAGTACTTAATTTATTAAGCTACTGCTTTTCTTAATCTCAGTGGAGATATTTACTGATAAACAGCTACCTACGCAGCATGTTCATGTCGTTCCTAAATGAGCTTTTATCTCTCTCCCCTCACCACCAATCAGATTCTTCTGAGGAGTTCCCAGTACATTATCCTTTCCCCTGTGTAATTACCTTAACAAGCTCCAGCTGTTTTTATTCTCAGAATGTTTACTCCCTGATATACAACTGCCTACCCCCATCGTAAGTGCAGGTCCTAAATGAGCTTTTTTCTCTGTTCCCTCACCACAATCCAGATTATTTGGGGAGTTACCAGTACAGTAACCATACCAGGAAATACATAATTTATTAAGCTACTGCTTTTCTTAATCTCAGTGGAGATATTTACTGATAAACAGCTACCTACGCAGCATGTTCATGTCGTTCCTTAATGAGCTTTTATCTCTCTCCGCTCACCACAAATCAGATTCTTCTGAGGAGTTCCCAGTACATTATCCTTTCCCCTGTGTAATTACCTTAACAAGCTCCAGCTGTTTTTATTCTCAGAAGTTTTATTCCCTGATATACAGCTGCTTACCCCCTTCGTAAGTGCAGGTCTTAAATGAGCTTTTTTCTCTGTTCCCTCACCACAATCCAGATTCTTTTGGGGAGTTTCCAGTACAGTAACCATACCAGGATGTACTTAATTTATTAAGCTACTGCTTTTCTTAATCTCAGTGGAGATATTTACTGATAAACAGCTACCTACGCAGCATGTTCATGTCGTTCCTAAATGAGCTTTTATCGCTCTCCCCTCACCACAAATCAGATTCTTCTGAGGAGTTCCCAGTACATTATCCTTTAGCCTGTGTAATTACCTTAACAAGCTCCAGCTGTTTTTATTCTCACAAGGTTTACTACCTGATACACAACTGCCTACCCCCTTCGTAAGTGCAGGTTCTAAATGAGCTTTTTTCTCTGTTCCCTCACCACAATCCAGATTCTTTTGGGGAGTTACCAATACAGTAACCATACCAGGAAGTACTTAATTTATTAAGCTACTGCTTTTCTTAATCTCAGTGGAGATATTTACTGATAAACAGCTACCTACGGAGCATGTTCATGTCGTTCCTAAGTGAGCTTTTATCTCTCTCCCCTCACCACAAATCAGATTCTTCTGAGGAGTTCCCAGTACCTTATCCTTTCCCCTGTGTAATTACCTTAACAAGCTCCAGCTGTTTTTATTCTCAGAAGGTTTACTCCCTGATATACAGCTGCCTAACCCCTTCGTAAGTGCAGGTCCTAAATGAGCTTTTTTCTCTGTTCCCTCACCACAATCCAGATTCTTTTGGGGAGTTACCAGTACAGTAACAATACCAGGAAGTACTTAATTTATTAAGCTACTGCTTTTCTTAATCTCAGTGGAGATATTTACTGATAAACAGCCACGCATGCAGCATGTTCATGTCGTTCCTAAATGAGCTTTTATCTCTCTCCCCTCACCACAAATCAGATTCTTCTGAGGAGTTCCCAGTACATTATCCTTTCCCCTGTGTAATTACCTTAACAAGCTCCAGCTGTTTTTATTCTCAGAAGGTTACTCCCTGATATACAGCTGCCTACCCCCTTCGTAAGTGCAGGTCATAATGAGCTTTTTTCTCTGTTCCCTCACCACAATCCAGATTCTTTTGGGGAGTTACCAGTACAGTAACTATACCAGGAAGTACTTTATTTATTAAGCTACTGCTTTTCTTAATCTCAGTGGAGATATTTACTGATAAACAGCTACCTACGCAGCATGTTCATGTCGTTCCTAAATGAGCTTTTATCTCTCTCCCCTCACCACAAATCAGATTCTTCTGAGGAGTTCCTAGTACATTATCCTTTCCCCTGTGTAATTACCTTAACAAGCTCCAGCTGTTTTTATTCTCAGAAGGTTTACTCCCTGATATACAGCTGCCTACCCCCTTCGTAAGTGCAGGTCCTAAATGAGCTTTTTTCTCTGTTCCCTCACCACAATCCAGATTCTTTTGGGGAGTTACCAGTACAGTAACCATACCAGGAAGTACTGAATTTATTAAGCTACTGTTTTTCTTAATCTCAGTGGAGATATTTACTGATAAACAGCTACCTACGCAGCATGTTCATGTCGTTCCTAAATGAGCTTTTATCTCTCTCCCCTCACCACAAATCAGATTCTTCTGAGGAGTTCCCAGTACATTACCCTTTCCCCTGTGTAATTACCTTAACAAGCTCCAGCTGTTTTTATTCTCAGAAGGTTTACTCCCTGATATACATCTGCCTACCCCCTTCGTAAGTGCAGGTCTTAAGTGAGCTATTTTCTCTGTTCCCTCACCACAATCCAGATTCTTTTGGGGAGTTACCAGTACAGTAACCATACCAGGAAGTACTTAATTTATTAAGCTACTGCTTTTCTTAATCTCAGTGGAGATATTTACTGATAAACAGCTACCTACGCAGCATGTTCATGTCGTTCCTAAATGAGCTTTTATCTCTCTCCCCTCACCACAAATCAGATTCTTCTGAGGAGTTCCCAGTACATTATCCTTTCCCCTGTGTAATTACCTTAACAAGCTCCAGCTGTTTTTATTCTCAGAAGGTTTACTCCCTGATATAGAGCTGCCTACCCCCTTCGTAAGTGCAGGTCTTATATGAGCTTTTTTCTCTGTTCCCTCACCAAAATCCAGATTCTTTTGGGGAGTTACCAGTACAGTAACCATACCAGGAAGTATTTAATTTATTAAGCTACTGCTTTTCTTAATCTCAGTGGAGATATTTACTGATAAACAGCTACCTACGCAGCATGTTCATGTCGTTCCTAAATGAGCTTTTATCTCTCTCCCCTCACCACAAATAAGATTCTTCTGAGGAGTTCCCAGTTCATTATCCTTTCCCCTGTGTAAATACCTTAACAAGCTCCAGCTCTTTTTATTCTCAGAAGATTTACTCCCTGATATACAGCTGCCTACCCCCTTCGTAAGTGCAGGTCCTAAATGAGCTTTTTCCTCTGTTCCCTCACCACAAATCAGATTCTTCTGAGGAGTTTCCAGTTCATTATCATTTCCCCTGTGTAATTACCTTAACAAGCTCCAGCTGTTTTTATTCTCAGAAGGTTTACTCCCTGATATACAGCTGCCTACCCCCTTCGTAAGTGCAGGTCCTAAATGAGCTTTTTTCTCTGTTCCCTCACCACAATCCAGATTCTTTTGGGGAGTTACCAGTACAGTAACCATACCAGGAAGTACTTAATTTATTAAGCTACTGCTTTTCTTAATCTCAGTGGAGATATTTACTGATAAACAGCTACCTACGCAGCATGTTCATGTCGTTCCTAAATGAGCTTTTATCTCTCTCCCTCACCACAAATCAGATTCTTCTGAGGAGTTCCAGTACATTATCCTTTCCCCTGTGTAATTACCTTAACAATCTCCAGCTGTTTTTATTCTCAGAAGGTTACTCCCTGATATACAGCTGCCTACCCCCTTCGTAAGTGCAGGTCCTAAATGAGCTTTTTTCTCTGTTCCCTCACCACAATCCAGATTCTTTTGGGGAGTTACCAGTACAGTAACCATACCAGGAAGTACTTAATTTATTAAGCTACTGCTTTTCTTAATCTCAGTGGAGATATTTACTGATAAACAGCTACCTACGCAGCATGTTCATGTCGTTCCTAAATGAGCTTTTATCTCTCTCCCCTCACCACAAATCAGAATCTTCTGAGGAGTTCCCAGTACATTATCCTTTCCCCTGTGTAATTACCTTAACAAGCTCCAGCTGTTTTTATTCTCAGAAGGTTTACTCCCTGATATACAGCTGCCTACCCCCTTCGTAAGTGCAGGTCCTAAATGAGCTTTTTTCTCTGTTCCCTCACCACAATCCAGATTCTTTTGGGGAGTTACCAGTACAGTAACCATACCAGGAAGTACTGAATTTATTAAGCTACTGTTTTTCTTAATCTCAGTGGAGATATTTACTGATAAACAGCTACCTACGCAGCATGTTCATGTCGTTCCTAAATGAGCTTTTATCTCTCTCCCCTCACCACAAATCAGATTCTTCTGAGGAGTTCCCAGTACATTATCCTTTCCCCTGTGTAATTACCTTAACAAGCTCCAGCTGTTTTTATTCTCAGAAGGTTTACTCCCTGATATACAGCTGCCTACCCCCTTCGTAAGTGCAGGTCATAAATGAGCTTTTTTCTCTGTTCCCTCACCACAATCCAGATTCTTTTGGGGAGTTACCAGTACAGTAACAATACCAGGAAGTACTTAATTTATTAAGCTACTGCTTTTCTTAATCTCAGTGGAGATATTTACTGATAAACAGCCACGCATGCAGCATGTTCATGTCGTTCCTAAATGAGCTTTTATCTCTCTCTCCTCACCACAAATCAGATTCTTCTGAGGAGTTCCCAGTACATTATCCTTTCCCCTGTGTAATTACCTTAACAATCTCCAGCTGTTTTTATTCTCAGAATGTTACTCCCTGATATACAGCTGCCTACCCCCTTCGTAAGTGCAGGTCCTAAATGAGCTTTTTTCTCTGTTCCCTCACCACAATCCAGATTCTTTTGGGGAGTTACCAGTACAGTAACCATACCAGGAAGTACTTAATTTATTAAGCTACTGCTTTTCTTAATCTCAGTGGAGATATTTACTGATAAACAGCTACCTACGCAGCATGTTCATGTCGTTCCTAAATGAGCTTTGATCTCTCTCCCCTCACCACAAATCAGATTCTTCTGAGGAGTTCCCAGTACATTATCCTTTCCCCTGTGTAATTACCTTAACAAGCTCCAGCTGTTTTTATTCTCAGAAGGTTTACTCCCTGATATACAGCTGCCTACCCCCTTCGTAAGTGCAGGTCCTAAATGAGCTTTTTTCTCTGTTCCCTCACCACAATCCAGATTCTTTGGGGACTTACCAGTACAGTAACCATACCAGGAAGTACTTAATTTATTAAGCTACTGCTTTTCTTAATCTCAGTGGAGATATTTACTGATAAACAGCTACCTACGCAGCATGTTCATGTCGTTCTTAAATGAGCTTTTATCTCTCTCCCCTCACCACAAATCAGATTCTTCTGAGGAGTTCCCAGTTCATTATCATTTCCCCTGTGTAATTACCTTAACAAGCTCCAGCTGTTTTTATTCTCAGAAGGTTTACTCCCTGATATACTGCTGCTTACCCCCTTCGTAAGTGCAGGTCCTAAATGAGCTTTTTTCTCTGTTCCCTCACCACAATCCAGATTCTTTTGGGGAGTTACCAGTACAGTAACCATACCAGGAAGTACTTAATTTATTAAGCTACTGCTTTTCTTAATCTCAGTGGAGATATTTACTGATAAACAGCTACCTACGCAGCATGTTCATATCGTTCCTAAATGAGCTTTTATCTCTCTCCCCTCACCACAAATAAGATTCTTCTGAGGAGTTCCCAGTACATTATCCTTTCCCCTGTGTAATTACGTTAACAAGCTCCAACTGTTTTTATTCTCAGAAGGTTTACTCCCTGATATAGAACTGCCTACCCCCTTCGTAAGTGCAGGTCCTAAATGAGCTTTTTTCTCTGTTCCCTCACCACAATCCAGATTCTTTTGGGGAGTTACCAGTACAGTAACAATACCAGGAAGTACTTAATTTATTATGCTACTGCTTTTCTTAATCTCAGTGGAGATATTTACTGATAAACAGCTACCTACACAGCATGTTCATGTAGTTCCTAAATGAGCTTTTATCTCTCTCCCCTCACTACAAATCAGATTCTTCTGAGGAGTTCCCAGTACATTATCCTTTCCCCTGTGTAATTACCTTAACAAGCTCCAGCTGTTTTTATTCTCAGAAGGTTTACTCCCTGATATACAGCTGCCTACCCCCTTCTTAAGTGCAGGTCCTAAATGAGCTTTTTTCTCTGTTCCCTCACCACAATCCAGATTCTTTTGGGGAGTTACCAGTACAGTAACAATACCAGGAAGTACTTAATTTATTAAGCTACTGCTTTTCTTAATCTCAGTGGAGATATTTACTGATAAACAGCCACGCATGCAGCATGTTCATGTCGTTCCTAAATGAGCTTTTATCTCTCTCCCCTCACCACAAATCAGATTCTTCTGAGGAGTTCCCAGTACATTATCCTTTCCCCTGTGTAATTACCTTAACAAGCTCCAGCTGTTTTTATTCTCAGAAGGTTACTCCCTGATATACAGCTGCCTACCCCCTTCGTAAGTGCAGGTCATAATGAGCTTTTTTCTCTGTTCCCTCACCACAATCCAGATTCTTTTGGGGAGTTACCAGTACAGTAACTATACCAGGAAGTACTTTATTTATTAAGCTACTGCTTTTCTTAATCTCAGTGGAGATATTTACTGATAAACAGCTACCTACGCAGCATGTTCATGTCGTTCCTAAATGAGCTTTTATCTCTCTCCCCTCACCACAAATCAGATTCTTCTGAGGAGTTCCTAGTACATTATCCTTTCCCCTGTGTAATTACCTTAACAAGCTCCAGCTGTTTTTATCTCAGAAGGTTTACTCCCTGATATACAGCTGCCTACCCCCTTCGTAAGTGCAGGTCCTAAATGAGCTTTTTTCTCTGTTCCCTCACCACAATCCAGATTCTTTTGGGGAGTTACCAGTACAGTAACCATACCAGGAAGTACTGAATTTATTAAGCTACTGTTTTTCTTAATCTCAGTGGAGATATTTACTGATAAACAGCTACCTACGCAGCATGTTCATGTCGTTCCTAAATGAGCTTTTATCTCTCTCCCCTCACCACAAATCAGATTCTTCTGAGGAGTTCCCAGTACATTACCCTTTCCCCTGTGTAATTACCTTAACAAGCTCCAGCTGTTTTTATTCTCAGAAGGTTTACTCCCTGATATACATCTGCCTACCCCCTTCGTAAGTGCAGGTCTTAAGTGAGCTATTTTCTCTGTTCCCTCACCACAATCCAGATTCTTTTGGGAGTTACCAGTACAGTAACCATACCAGGAAGTACTTAATTTATTAAGCTACTGCTTTTCTTAATCTCAGTGGAGATATTTACTGATAAACAGCTACCTACGCAGCATGTTCATGTCGTTCCTAAATGAGCTTTTATCTCTCTCCCCTCACCACAAATCAGATTCTTCTGAGGAGTTCCCAGTACATTATCCTTTCCCCTGTGTAATTACCTTAACAAGCTCCAGCTGTTTTTATTCTCAGAAGGTTTACTCCCTGATATAGAGCTGCCTACCCCCTTCGTAAGTGCAGGTCTTATATGAGCTTTTTTCTCTGTTCCCTCACCAAAATCCAGATTCTTTTGGGGAGTTACCAGTACAGTAACCATACCAGGAAGTATTTAATTTATTAAGCTACTGCTTTTCTTAATCTCAGTGGAGATATTTACTGATAAACAGCTACCTACGCAGCATGTTCATGTCGTTCCTAAATGAGCTTTTATCTCTCTCCCCTCACCACAAATAAGATTCTTCTGAGGAGTTCCCAGTTCATTATCCTTTCCCCTGTGTAAATACCTTAACAAGCTCCAGCTCTTTTTATTCTCAGAAGATTTACTCCCTGATATACAGCTGCCTACCCCCTTCGTAAGTGCAGGTCCTAAATGAGCTTTTTCCTCTGTTCCCTCACCACAAATCAGATTCTTCTGAGGAGTTTCCAGTTCATTATCATTTCCCCTGTGTAATTACCTTAACAAGCTCCAGCTGTTTTTATTCTCAGAAGGTTTACTCCCTGATATACAGCTGCCTACCCCCTTCGTAAGTGCAGGTCCTAAATGAGCTTTTTTCTCTGTTCCCTCACCACAATCCAGATTCTTTTGGGGAGTTACCAGTACAGTAACCATACCAGGAAGTACTTAATTTATTAAGCTACTGCTTTTCTTAATCTCAGTGGAGATATTTACTGATAAACAGCTACCTACGCAGCATGTTCATGTCGTTCCTAAATGAGCTTTTATCTCTCTCCCCTCACCACAAATCAGATTCTTCTGAGGAGTTCCCAGTACATTATCCTTTCCCCTGTGTAATTACCTTAACAATCTCCAGCTGTTTTTATTCTCAGAAGGTTACTCCCTGATATACAGCTGCCTACCCCCTTCGTAAGTGCAGGTCCTAAATGAGCTTTTTTCTCTGTTCCCTCACCACAATCCAGATTCTTTTGGGGAGTTACCAGTACAGTAACCATACCAGGAAGTACTTAATTTATTAAGCTACTGCTTTTCTTAATCTCAGTGGAGATATTTACTGATAAACAGCTACCTACGCAGCATGTTCATGTCGTTTCCTAAATGAGCTTTTATCTCTCTCCCCTCACCACAAATCAGAATCTTCTGAGGAGTTCCCAGTACATTATCCTTTCCCCTGTGTAATTACCTTAACAAGCTCCAGCTGTTTTTATTCTCAGAAGGTTTACTCCCTGATATACAGCTGCCTACCCCCTTCGTAAGTGCAGGTCCTAAATGAGCTTTTTTCTCTGTTCCCTCACCACAATCCAGATTCTTTTGGGGAGTTACCAGTACAGTAACCATACCAGGAAGTACTGAATTTATTAAGCTACTGTTTTTCTTAATCTCAGTGGAGATATTTACTGATAAACAGCTACCTACGCAGCATGTTCATGTCGTTCCTAAATGAGCTTTTATCTCTCTCCCCTCACCACAAATCAGATTCTTCTGAGGAGTTCCCAGTACATTATCCTTTCCCCTGTGTAATTACCTTAACAAGCTCCAGCTGTTTTTATTCTCAGAAGGTTTACTCCCTGATATACAGCTGCCTACCCCCTTCGTAAGTGCAGGTCATAAATGAGCTTTTTTCTCTGTTCCCTCACCACAATCCAGATTCTTTTGGGGAGTTACCAGTACAGTAACAATACCAGGAAGTACTTAATTTATTAAGCTACTGCTTTTCTTAATCTCAGTGGAGATATTTACTGATAAACAGCCACGCATGCAGCATGTTCATGTCGTTCCTAAATGAGCTTTTATCTCTCTCTCCTCACCACAAATCAGATTCTTCTGAGGAGTTCCCAGTACATTATCCTTTCCCCTGTGTAATTACCTTAACAATCTCCAGCTGTTTTTATTCTCAGAATGTTACTCCCTGATATACAGCTGCCTACCCCCTTCGTAAGTGCAGGTCCTAAATGAGCTTTTTTCTCTGTTCCCTCACCACAATCCAGATTCTTTTGGGGAGTTACCAGTACAGTAACCATACCAGGAAGTACTTAATTTATTAAGCTACTGCTTTTCTTAATCTCAGTGGAGATATTTACTGATAAACAGCTACCTACGCAGCATGTTCATGTCGTTCCTAAATGAGCTTTGATCTCTCTCCCCTCACCACAAATCAGATTCTTCTGAGGAGTTCCCAGTACATTATCCTTTCCCCTGTGTAATTACCTTAACAAGCTCCAGCTGTTTTTATTCTCAGAAGGTTTACTCCCTGATATACAGCTGCCTACCCCCTTCGTAAGTGCAGGTCCTAAATGAGCTTTTTTCTCTGTTCCCTCACCACAATCCAGATTCTTTGGGGACTTACCAGTACAGTAACCATACCAGGAAGTACTTAATTTATTAAGCTACTGCTTTTCTTAATCTCAGTGGAGATATTTACTGATAAACAGCTACCTACGCAGCATGTTCATGTCGTTCTTAAATGAGCTTTTATCTCTCTCCCCTCACCACAAATCAGATTCTTCTGAGGAGTTCCCAGTTCATTATCATTTCCCCTGTGTAATTACCTTAACAAGCTCCAGCTGTTTTTATTCTCAGAAGGTTTACTCCCTGATATACTGCTGCTTACCCCCCTTCGTAAGTGCAGGTCCTAAATGAGCTTTTTTCTCTGTTCCCTCACCACAATCCAGATTCTTTTGGGGAGTTACCAGTACAGTAACCATACCAGGAAGTACTTAATTTATTAAGCTACTGCTTTTCTTAATCTCAGTGGAGATATTTACTGATAAACAGCTACCTACGCAGCATGTTCATATCGTTCCTAAATGAGCTTTTATCTCTCTCCCCTCACCACAAATAAGATTCTTCTGAGGAGTTCCCAGTACATTATCCTTTCCCCTGTGTAATTACGTTAACAAGCTCCAACTGTTTTTATTCTCAGAAGGTTTACTCCCTGATATAGAACTGCCTACCCCCTTCGTAAGTGCAGGTCCTAAATGAGCTTTTTTCTCTGTTCCCTCACCACAATCCAGATTCTTTTGGGGAGTTACCAGTACAGTAACAATACCAGGAAGTACTTAATTTATTATGCTACTGCTTTTCTTAATCTCAGTGGAGATATTTACTGATAAACAGCTACCTACACAGCATGTTCATGTAGTTCCTAAATGAGCTTTTATCTCTCTCCCCTCACTACAAATCAGATTCTTCTGAGGAGTTCCCAGTACATTATCCTTTCCCCTGTGTAATTACCTTAACAAGCTCCAGCTGTTTTTATTCTCAGAAGGTTTACTCCCTGATATACAGCTGCCTACCCCCTTCGTAAGTGCAGGTCCTAAATGAGCTTTTTTCTCTGTTCCCTCACCACAATCCAGATTCTTTTGGTGAGTTACCAGTACAGTAACCATACCAGGAAGTACTTAATTTATTAAGCTACTGCTTTTCTTAATCTCAGTGGAGATATTTACTGATAAACAGCTACATACGCAGCATGTTCATGTCGTTCCTAAATGAGCTTTTATCTCTCTCCCCTCACCACAAATCAGATTCTTCTGAGGAGTTCCCAGTACATTATCCTTTCCCCTGTGTAATTACCTTAACAAGCTCCAGCTGTTTTTATTCTCAGAAGGTTTACTCCCTGATATACAGCTGCCTACCCCCTTCGTAAGTGCTGGTCCTAATTGAGCTTTTTTCTCTGTTCCCTCACCACAATCCAGATTCTTTTGGGGAGTTACCAGTACAGTAACCATACCAGGAAGTACTTAATTTATTAAGCTACTGCTTTTCTTAATCTCAGTGGAGATATTTAATGATAAACAGCTACCTACGCAGCATGTTCATGTCGTTCCTAAATGAGCTTTTATCTCTCTCCCCTCACCACAAATCAGATTCTTCTGAGGAGTTCCCAGTACATTATCCTTTCCCCTGTGTAATTACCTTAACAAGCTCCTGCTGTTTTTATTCTCAGAAGGTTTACTCCCTGATATACAGCTGCCTACCCCCTTCGTAAGTGCAGGTCCTAAATGAGCTTTTTCCTCTGTTCCCTCACCACAAATCAGATTCTTCTGAGGAGTTTCCAGTTCATTATCATTTCCCCTGTGTAATTACCTTAACAAGCTCCAGCTGTTTTTATTCTCAGAAGGTTTACTCCCTGATATACAGCTGCCTACCCCCTTCGTAAGTGCAGGTCCTAAATGAGCTTTTTTCTCTGTTCCCTCACCACAATCCAGATTCTTTTGGGGAGTTACCAGTACAGTATACATACCAGGAAGTACTTAATTTATTAAGCTACTGCTTTTCTTAATCTCAGTCGAGATATTTACTGATAAACAGCTACCTACGCAGCATGTTCATGTCGTTCCTAAATGAGCTTTTGTCTCTCTCCCCTCGCCACAAATCAGATTCTTCTGAGGAGTTCCCAGTACATTATCCTTTCCCCTGTGTAATTACCTTAACAAGCTCCAGCTGTTTTTATTCTCAGAAGGTTTACTCCCTGATATACAGCTGCCTACCCCCTTCGTAAGTGCAGGTCCTAAATGAGCTTTTTTCTCTGTTCCCTCACCACAATCCAGATTCTTTGGGGGTGTCACCAGTACAGTAACAATACCAGGAAGTACTTAATTTATTAAGCTACTGCTTTTCTTAATC
>NW_025955969.1:0-45586 GCF_023159225.1 Perognathus longimembris pacificus | reverse complement strand
AGGGGAGAGAGATAAAAGCTCATTTAGGAACGACATGAACATGCTGCGTAGGTAGCTGTTTATCAGTAAATATCTCCACTGAGATTAAGAAAAGCAGTAGCTTAATAAATTAAGTACTTCCTGGTATGGTTACTGTACTGGTAACTCCCCAAAAGAATCTGGATTGTGGTGAGGGAACAGAGAAAAAAGCTCATTTAGGACCTGCAATTACGAAGGGGGTAGGCAGCTGTATATCAGGGAGTAAACCTTCTGAGAATAAAAACAGCTGTAGCTTGTTAAGGTAATTACACAGGGGAAAGGATAATGTACTGGGAACTCCTCAGAAGAATCTGATTTGTGGTGAGGGGAGAGAGATAAAAGCTCATTTAGGAACGAAATGAACATGCTGCGTAGGTAGCTGTTTATCAGTAAATATCTCCACTGAGATTAAGAAAAGCAGTAGCTTAATAAATTAAGTACTTCCTGGTATGGTTACTGTACTGGTAACTCCTCAAAAGAATCTGGATTGTGGTGAGGGAACAGAGAAAAAAGCTCATTTAGGACCTGCACTTACGAAGGGGGTAGGCAGCTGTATATCAGGGAGTAACCTTCTGAGAATAAAATCAGCTGGAGCTTGTTAAGGTAATTACACAGGGGAAAGGATAACGTACTGGGAACTCCTCAGAAGAATCTGATTTGTGGTGAGGGGAGAGAGATAAAAGCTCATTTAGGAACGACATGAACATGCTGCGTAGGTAGCTGTTTATCAGTAAATATCTCCACTGAGATTAAGAAAAGCAGTAGCTTAATAAATTAAGTACTTCCTGGTATGGTTACTGTACTGGTAACTCCCCAAAAGAATCTGGATTTTGGTGAGGGAACAGAGAAAAAAGCTCATTTAGGACCTGCACTTACGAAGGGGGTAGGCAGCTGTATATCAGGGAGTAAACCTTCTGAGAATAAAAACAGCTGGAGCTTGTTAAGGTAATTACACAGGGGAAAGGATAATGTACTGGGAACTCCTCAGAAGAATCTGGTTTGTGGTGAGGGCAGAGAGATAAAAGCTCATTTAGGAACGACATGAACATGCTGCGTATGTAGCTGTTTATCAGTAAATATGTCCACTGAGATTAAGAAAAGCAGTAGCTTAATAAATTAAGTACTTCCTGGTATGGTTACTGTACTGGTAACTCCCCAGAAGAATCTGGATTGTGGTGAGGGAACAGAGAAAAAAGCTCATTTAGGACCTGCACTTACGAAGGGGGTAGGCAGCTGTATATCAGGGAGTAAACCTTCTGAGAATAAAAACAGCTGGAGCTTGTTAAGGTAATTACACAGGGGAAAGGATAATGTACTGGGAACTCCTCAGAAGAATCTGACTTGTGGTGAGGGGAGAGAGATAAAAGCTCATTTAGGAACGACATGAACATGCTGCGTAGGTAGCTGTTTATCAGTAAATATCTCCACTGAGATTAAGAAAAGCAGTAGCTTAAAAAATTAAGTACTTCCTGGTATGGTTACTGTACTGGTAACTCCCCAGAAGAATCTGGATTGTGGTGAGGGAACAGAGAAAAAAGCTCATTTAGGACCTGCACTTACGAAGGGCGTAGGCAGCTGTATATCAGGGAGTAAACCTTCTGAGAATAAAAACAGCTGGAGCTTGTTAAGGTAATTACACAGGGGAAAGGATAATGTACTGGGAACTCCTCAGAAGAATCTGATTTGTGGTGAGGGAGAGAGATAAAAGCTCATTTAGGAACGACATGAACATGCTGCGTAGGTAGCTGTTTATCAGTAAATATCTCCACTGAGATTAAGAAAAGCAGTAGCTTACTAAATTAAGTACTTCCTGGTATGGTTACTGTACTGGTAACTCCCCAGAAGAATCTGGATTGTGGTGACGAACAGAATAAAGCTCATTTAGGTCCTGCACTTAAGAAGGGGGTAGGCAGCTGTATATCAGGGAATAAACCTTCTGAGAATAAAAACAGCTGGAGCTTTTTAAGGTAATTACACAGGGGAAAGGATAATGTACTGGGAACTCCTCAGAAGAATCTGATTTGTGGTGAGGGGAGAGAGATAAAAGCTCATTTAGGAACGACATGAACATGCTGCGTAGGTAGCTGTTTATCAGTAAATATCTCCACTGAGATTAAGAAAAGCAGTAGCTTAATAAATTAAGTACTTCCTGTTATGGTTACTGTACTGGTAACTCCCCAAAAGAATCTGGATTGTGGTGAGGGAACAGAGAAAAAAGCACATTTAGGACCTGCACTTACGAAGGGGGTAGGCAGCTGTATATCAGGGAGTAAACCTTCTGAGAATAAAAACAGCTGGAGCTTGTTAAGGTAATTACACAGGGGAAAGGATAATGTACTGGGAACTCCTCAGAAGAATCTGATTTGTGGTGAGGGGAGAGAGATAAAAGCTCATTTAGGAACGACATGAACATGCTGCGTATGTAGCTGTTTATCAGTAAATATCTCCACTGAGATAAAGAAAAGCAGTAGCTTAATAAAGTAAGTACTTCCTGGTATGGTTACTGTACTGGTAACTCCCCAGAAGAATCTGGATTGTGGTGATGGAACAGAGAAAAAAGCTCATTTAGGACCTGCACTTACAAAGGGGGTAGGCAACTGTATATCAGGGAGTAAACCTTCTGAGAATAAAAACAGCTGGAGCTTGTTAAGGTAATTACACAGGGGAAAGGATAATGTACTGGGAACTCCTCAGAAGAATCTGATTTGTGGTGAGGGGAGAGAGATAAAAGCTCATTTAGGAACGACATGAACATGCTGTGTAGGTAGCTGTTTATCAGTAAATATCTCCACTGAGATTAAGAAAAGCACTAGCTTAATAAATTAAGTACTTCCTGGTATGGTTACTGTACTGGTAACTCCCCTAAAGAATCTGGATTGTGGTGAGGGAACAGAGAAAAAAGCTCATTTAGGACCTGCACTTACGAAGGGGGTAGGCAGCTGTATATCAGGGAGTAAACCTTCTGAGAATAAAAACAGCTGGAGCTTGTTAAGGTAATTACACAGGGGAAAGGATAATGTACTGGGAACTCCTCAGAAGAATCTGATTTGTGGTGAGGGGAGAGAGATAAAAGCTCATTTAGCAACGACATGAACATGCTGCGTAGGTAGCTGTTTATCAGTAAATATCTCCACTGAGATTAAGAAAAGCAGTAGCTTAATAAATTAAGTACTTCCTGGTATGGTTACTGTACTGGTAACTCCCCAAAAGAATCTGGATTGTGGTGTGGGAACAGAGAAAAAAGCTCCTTTAGGACCTGGACTTTCGAAGGGGGTAGGCAGCTGTATATCAGGGAGTAAACCTTCTGAGAATAAAAACAGCTGGAGCTTGTTAAGGTAATTACACAGGGGAAAGGATAATGTACTGGGAACTCCTCAGAAGAATCTCATTTGTGGTGAGGGGAGAGAGATAAAAGCTCATTTAGGAACGACATGAACATGCTGCGTAGGTAGCTGTTTATCAGTAAATATCTCCACTGAGATTAAGAAAAGCAGTAGCTTAATAAATTAAGTACTTCCTGGTATGGTTACAGTACTGGTAACTCCCCAAAAGAATCTGGATTGTGGTGAGGGAACAGAGAAAAAAGCTCATTTAAGACCTGCACTTACGAAGGGGGTAGGCAGCTTTGTATCAGGGAGTAAACCTTCTGAGAATAAAAACAGCTGGAGCTTGTTAAGGTAATTACACAGGTTAAAGGATAATGTACTGGGAACTCCTCAGAAGAATCTGATTTGTGGTGAGGGGAGAGAGATAAAAGCTCATTTAGGAACGACATGAACATGCTGCGTAGGTAGCTGTTTATCAGTAAATATCTCCACTGAGATTAAGAAAAGCAGTAGCTTAATAAATTAAGTACTTCCTGGTATGGTTACTGTACTGGTAACTCCCCAAAAGAATCTGGATTGTGGTGAGGGAACAGAGAAAAAAACTCATTGAGGACCTGCACTTACGAAGGGGGTAGGCAGCTGTATATCAGGGAGTAAACCTTCTGAGAATAAAAACAGCTGGAGCTTGTTAAGGTAATTACACAGGGATAAGGATAATGTACTGGGAACTCCTCAGAAGAATCTGATTTGTGGTGAGGGGAGAGAGATAAAAGCTCATTTAGGAACGACATGAACATGCTGCGTAGGTAGCTGTTTATCAGTAAATATCTCCACTGAGATTAAGAAAAGCAGTAGCTTAATAAATTAAGTACTTCCTGGTATGGTTACTGTACTGGTAACTCCCCAAAGGAATCTGGATTGTGGTGAGGGAACAGAGAAAAAAAGCTTATTTAGGACCTGCACTTAGGAAGGGGGTAGGCAGCTGTATATCAGGGAGTAAACCTTCTGAGAATAAAAACAGCTGGAGCTTGTTAAGGTAATTACACAGGGGAAAGGATAATGTACTGGGAACTCCTCAGAAGAATCTGATTTGTGGTGAGGGGAGAGAGATAAAAGCTCATTTAGGAACGACATGAACATGCTGCGTAGGTAGCTGTTTATCAGTAAATATCTCCACTGAGATTAAGAAAAGCAGTAGCCTAATAAATTAAGTACTTCCTGGTATGGTTACTGTACTGGTAACTCCCCAAAAGAATCTGGATTGTGGTGAGGGAACAGAGAAAAAAGCTCATTTAGGACCTGCACTTACGAAGGGGGTAGGCAGCTGTATATCAGGGAGTAAACCTTCTGAGAATAGAAACAGCTGGAGCTTGTTAAGGTAATTACACAGGGGAAAGGATAATGTACTGGGAACTCCTCAGAAGAATCTGATTTGTGGTGAGGGGAGAGAGATAAAAGCTCATTTAGGAACGACATGAACATGCTGCGTAGGTAGCTGTTTATCAGTAAATATCTCCACTGAGATTAAGAAAAGCAGTAGGTTAATAAATTAAGTACTTCCTGGTATGGTTACTGTACTGGTAACTCCCCAAAAGAATCTGGATTGTGGTGAGGGAACAGAGAAAAAAGCTCATTTAGGACCTGCACTTACGAAGGGGGTAGGCAGCTGTATATCAGGGAGTAAACCTTCTGAGAATAAAAACAGCTGGAGCTTATTAAGGTAATTACACAGGGGAAAGGATAATGTACTGGGAACTCCTCAGAAGAATCTGATTTGTGGTGAGGGGAGAGAGATAAAAGCTCATTTAGGAACGACATGAACATGCTGCGTAGGTAGCTGTTTATCAGTAAATATCTCCACTGAGATTAAGAAAAGCAGTAGCTTAATAAATTAAGTACTTCCTGGTCTGGTTACTGTACTGGTAAATCCCCAGAAGAATCTGGATTGTGGTGAGGGAACAGAGAAAAAAGCTCATTTAGGACATGCACTTACGAAGGGGGTAGGCAGCTGTATATCAGGGAGTAAACCTTCTGAGAATAAAAACAGCTGGAGCTTGTTAAGGTAATTACACAGGGGAAAGGATAATGTACTGGGAACTCCTCAGAAGAATCTGATTTGTGGTGGGGGGAGAGAGATAAAAGCTCATTTAGGAACGACATGAACATGCTGCGTAGGTAGCTGTTTATCAGTAAATATCTCCACTGAGATTAAGAAAAGCAGTAGCTTAATAAATTAAGTACTTCCTGGTATGGTTACTGTACTGGTAACTCCCCATAAGAATCTGGATTGTGGTGAGGGAACAGAAAAAAAAGCTCATTTAGGACCTGCACTTACAAAGGGGGTAGGCAACTTTATATCAGGGAGTAAACCTTCTGAGAATAAAAACAGCTGGAGCTTGTTAAGGTAATTACACAGGGGAAAGGATAATGTACTGGGAACTCCTCAGAAGAATCTGATTTGTGGTGAGGGGAGAGAGATAAAAGCTCATTTAGGAACGACATGAACATGCTGCGTAGGTAGCTGTTTATCAGTAAATATCTCCACTGAGATTAAGAAAAGCAGTAGCTTAATAAATTAAGTACTTCCTGTTATGGTTACTGTACTGGTAACTCCCCAAAAGAATCTGGATTGTGGTGAGGGAACAGAGAAAAAAGCACATTTAGGACCTGCACTTACGAAGGGGGTAGGCAGCTGTATATCAGGGAGTAAACCTTCTGAGAATAAAAACAGCTGGAGCTTGTTAAGGTAATTACACAGGGGAAAGGATAATGTACTGGGAACTCCTCAGAAGAATCTGATTTGTGGTGAGGGGAGAGAGATAAAAGCTCATTTAGGAACGACATGAACATGCTGCGTATGTAGCTGTTTATCAGTAAATATCTCCACTGAGATAAAGAAAAGCAGTAGCTTAATAAAGTAAGTACTTCCTGGTATGGTTACTGTACTGGTAACTCCCCAGAAGAATCTGGATTGTGGTGATGGAACAGAGAAAAAAGCTCATTTAGGACCTGCACTTACAAAGGGGGTAGGCAACTGTATATCAGGGAGTAAACCTTCTGAGAATAAAAACAGCTGGAGCTTGTTAAGGTAATTACACAGGGGAAAGGATAATGTACTGGGAACTCCTCAGAAGAATCTGATTTGTGGTGAGGGGAGAGAGATAAAAGCTCATTTAGGAACGACATGAACATGCTGTGTAGGTAGCTGTTTATCAGTAAATATCTCCACTGAGATTAAGAAAAGCACTAGCTTAATAAATTAAGTACTTCCTGGTATGGTTACTGTACTGGTAACTCCCCTAAAGAATCTGGATTGTGGTGAGGGAACAGAGAAAAAAGCTCATTTAGGACCTGCACTTACGAAGGGGGTAGGCAGCTGTATATCAGGGAGTAAACCTTCTGAGAATAAAAACAGCTGGAGCTTGTTAAGGTAATTACACAGGGGAAAGGATAATGTACTGGGAACTCCTCAGAAGAATCTGATTTGTGGTGAGGGGAGAGAGATAAAAGCTCATTTAGCAACGACATGAACATGCTGCGTAGGTAGCTGTTTATCAGTAAATATCTCCACTGAGATTAAGAAAAGCAGTAGCTTAATAAATTAAGTACTTCCTGGTATGGTTACTGTACTGGTAACTCCCCAAAAGAATCTGGATTGTGGTGTGGGAACAGAGAAAAAAGCTCCTTTAGGACCTGGACTTTCGAAGGGGGTAGGCAGCTGTATATCAGGGAGTAAACCTTCTGAGAATAAAAACAGCTGGAGCTTGTTAAGGTAATTACACAGGGGAAAGGATAATGTACTGGGAACTCCTCAGAAGAATCTCATTTGTGGTGAGGGGAGAGAGATAAAAGCTCATTTAGGAACGACATGAACATGCTGCGTAGGTAGCTGTTTATCAGTAAATATCTCCACTGAGATTAAGAAAAGCAGTAGCTTAATAAATTAAGTACTTCCTGGTATGGTTACAGTACTGGTAACTCCCCAAAAGAATCTGGATTGTGGTGAGGGAACAGAGAAAAAAGCTCATTTAAGACCTGCACTTACGAAGGGGGTAGGCAGCTTTGTATCAGGGAGTAAACCTTCTGAGAATAAAAACAGCTGGAGCTTGTTAAGGTAATTACACAGGTTAAAGGATAATGTACTGGGAACTCCTCAGAAGAATCTGATTTGTGGTGAGGGGAGAGAGATAAAAGCTCATTTAGGAACGAC
Source organism: Perognathus longimembris pacificus (assembly GCF_023159225.1). Taxonomy (NCBI): domain Eukaryota; kingdom Metazoa; phylum Chordata; class Mammalia; order Rodentia; family Heteromyidae; genus Perognathus; species Perognathus longimembris. The sequence goes on along the minus strand of NW_025955969.1, from coordinate 38,032 downwards.
ATGAACATGCTGCGTAGGTAGCTGTTTATCAGTAAATATCTCCACTGAGATTAAGAAAAGCAGTAGCTTAATAAATTAAGTACTTCCTGGTATGGTTACTGTACTGGTAACTCCCCAAAAGAATCTGGATTGTGGTGAGGGAACAGAGAAAAAAACTCATTGAGGACCTGCACTTACGAAGGGGGTAGGCAGCTGTATATCAGGGAGTAAACCTTCTGAGAATAAAAACAGCTGGAGCTTGTTAAGGTAATTACACAGGGATAAGGATAATGTACTGGGAACTCCTCAGAAGAATCTGATTTGTGGTGAGGGGAGAGAGATAAAAGCTCATTTAGGAACGACATGAACATGCTGCGTAGGTAGCTGTTTATCAGTAAATATCTCCACTGAGATTAAGAAAAGCAGTAGCTTAATAAATTAAGTACTTCCTGGTATGTTTACTGTACTGGTAACTCCCCAAAGGAATCTGGATTGTGGTGAGGGAACAGAGAAAAAAAGCTTATTTAGGACCTGCACTTAGGAAGGGGGTAGGCAGCTGTATATCAGGGAGTAAACCTTCTGAGAATAAAAACAGCTGGAGCTTGTTAAGGTAATTACACAGGGGAAAGGATAATGTACTGGGAACTCCTCAGAAGAATCTGATTTGTGGTGAGGGGAGAGAGATAAAAGCTCATTTAGGAACGACATGAACATGCTGCGTAGGTAGCTGTTTATCAGTAAATATCTCCACTGAGATTAAGAAAAGCAGTAGCCTAATAAATTAAGTACTTCCTGGTATGGTTACTGTACTGGTAACTCCCCAAAAGAATCTGGATTGTGGTGAGGGAACAGAGAAAAAAGCTCATTTAGGACCTGCACTTACGAAGGGGGTAGGCAGCTGTATATCAGGGAGTAAACCTTCTGAGAATAGAAACAGCTGGAGCTTGTTAAGGTAATTACACAGGGGAAAGGATAATGTACTGGGAACTCCTCAGAAGAATCTGATTTGTGGTGAGGGGAGAGAGATAAAAGCTCATTTAGGAACGACATGAACATGCTGCGTAGGTAGCTGTTTATCAGTAAATATCTCCACTGAGATTAAGAAAAGCAGTAGGTTAATAAATTAAGTACTTCCTGGTATGGTTACTGTACTGGTAACTCCCCAAAAGAATCTGGATTGTGGTGAGGGAACAGAGAAAAAAGCTCATTTAGGACCTGCACTTACGAAGGGGGTAGGCAGCTGTATATCAGGGAGTAAACCTTCTGAGAATAAAAACAGCTGGAGCTTATTAAGGTAATTACACAGGGGAAAGGATAATGTACTGGGAACTCCTCAGAAGAATCTGATTTGTGGTGAGGGGAGAGAGATAAAAGCTCATTTAGGAACGACATGAACATGCTGCGTAGGTAGCTGTTTATCAGTAAATATCTCCACTGAGATTAAGAAAAGCAGTAGCTTAATAAATTAAGTACTTCCTGGTCTGGTTACTGTACTGGTAAATCCCCAGAAGAATCTGGATTGTGGTGAGGGAACAGAGAAAAAAGCTCATTTAGGACATGCACTTACGAAGGGGGTAGGCAGCTGTATATCAGGGAGTAAACCTTCTGAGAATAAAAACAGCTGGAGCTTGTTAAGGTAATTACACAGGGGAAAGGATAATGTACTGGGAACTCCTCAGAAGAATCTGATTTGTGGTGGGGGGAGAGAGATAAAAGCTCATTTAGGAACGACATGAACATGCTGCGTAGGTAGCTGTTTATCAGTAAATATCTCCACTGAGATTAAGAAAAGCAGTAGCTTAATAAATTAAGTACTTCCTGGTATGGTTACTGTACTGGTAACTCCCCATAAGAATCTGGATTGTGGTGAGGGAACAGAAAAAAAAGCTCATTTAGGACCTGCACTTACAAAGGGGGTAGGCAACTTTATATCAGGGAGTAAACCTTCTGAGAATAAAAACAGCTGGAGCTTGTTAAGGTAATTACACAGGGGAAAGGAAAATGTACTGGGAACTCCTCAGAAGAATCTGATTTGTGGTGAGGGGAGAGAGATAAAAGCTCATTTAGGAACGACATGAACATGCTGCGTAGGTAGCTGTTTATCAGTAAATATCTCCACTGAGATTAAGAAAAGCAGTAGCTTAATCAATTAAGTACTTCCTGGTATGGTTACTGTATTGGTAACTCCCCAAAAGAATCTGGATTGTGGTGAGGGAACAGAGAAAAAAGCTCATTTAGGACCTGCACTTACGAAGGGGGTAGGCAGCTGTATATCAGGGAGTAAACCTTCTGAGAATAAAAACAGCAGGAGCTTGTTAAGGTATTTACACAGGGGAAAGGATAATGTACTGGGAACTCCTCAGAAGAATCTGATTTGTGGTGAGGGGAGAGAGATAAAAGCTCATTTAGGAACGACATGAACATGCTGCGTAAGTAGCTGTTTATCAGTAAATATCTCCACTGAGATTAAGAAAAGCAGTAGCTTAATAAATTAAGTACTTCCTGGTATGGTTACTGTACTGGTAACTCCCCGAAAGAATCTGGATTGTGGTGAGGGAACAGAGATAAAAGCTCATTTAGGACCTGCACTTACGAAGGGGGTAGGCAGCTGTATATCAGGGAGTAAACCTTCTGAGAATAAAAACAGCTGGAGCTTGTTAAGGTAATTACACAGGGGAAAGGATAATGTACTGGGAACTCCTCAGAAGAATCTGATTTGTGGTGAGGGGAGAGAGATAAAAGCTCATTTAGGAACGACATGAACATGCTGCGTAGGTAGCTGTTTATCAGTAAATATCTCCACTGAGATAAAGAAAAGCAGTAGCTTAATAAATTAAGTACTTCCTGGTATGGTTACTGTACTGGTAACTCCCCAAAAGAATCTGGATTGTGGTGAGGGAACAGAGAAAAAAGCTCATTTATGACCTGCACTTACGAAGGGGGTAGGCAGCTGTATATCAGGGAGTAAACCTTCTGAGAATAAAAACAGCTGGAGCTTCTTAAGGTAATTACACAGGGGAAAGGATAACGTACTGGGAACTCCTCAGAAGAATCTGATTTGTGGTGAGGGGAGAGAGATAAAAGCTCATTTAGGAACGACATGAACATGCTGCGTAGGTAGCTGTTTATCAGTAAATATCTCCACTGAGATTAAGAAAAGCAGTAGCTTAATAAATTAAGTACTTCCTGGTATGGTTACTGTACTGGTAACTCCCCAAAAGAATCTGGATTGTCGTGAGGGAACAGAGAAAAAAGCTCATTTAGGACCTGCAGTTACGAAGGGGTTAGGCAGCTGTATATCAGGGAGTAAACCTTCTGAGAATAAAAACAGCTGGAGCTTGTTAAGGTAATTACACAGGGGAAAGGATAATGTACTGGGAACTCCTCAGAAGAATCTGATTTGTGGTGAGGGGAGAGAGATAAAAGCTCATTTACGAACGACATGAACATGCTGCGTAGGTAGCTGTTTATCAGTAAATGTCTCCACTGAGATTAAGAAAAGCAGTACCTTAATAAATTAAGTACTTCCTGCTATGGATACTGTACTGGTAACTCCCCAAAAGAATCTGGATTGTGGTGAGGGAACAGAGAAAAAAGCTCATTTAGGAACGACATGAACATGCTGCGTAGGTAGCTGTTTATCAGTAAATATCTCCACTGAGATTAAGAAAAGCAGTAGCTTAATAAATTAAGTACTTTCTGGTATGGTTACTGTACTGGGAACTCCCCAAAAGTATCTGGATTGTGGTGAGGGAACAGAGAAAAAAGCTCATTTAGGACCTGCACTTACGAAGGGGGTAGGCAGCTGTATATCAAGGAGTAAACCTTCTGAGAATAAAAACAGCTGGAGCTTGTTAAGGTAATTACACAGGGGAAAGGATAATGTACTGGGAACTCCTCAGAAGAATCTGATTTGTGGTGAGGGGAGAGAGATAAAAGCTCATTTAGGAACGACATGAACATGCTGCGTAGGTAGCTGTTTATCAGTAAATATCTCCACTGAGATTAAGAAAATCAGTAGCTTAATAAATTAAGTACTTCCTGGTATGGTTACTGTACTGGTAACTCCCCAAAAGAATCTGGATTGTGGTGACAGAACAGAGAAAAAAGCTCATTTAGGACCTGCACTTACGAAGGGGGTAGGCAGCTGTATATCAGGGAGTAAACCTTCTGAGAATGAAAACAGATGGAGCTTGTTAAGGTAATTACACAGGGGAAAGGATAATGTACTGGGAACTCCTCAGAAGAATCTGATTTGTGGTGAGGGGAGAGAGATAAAAGCTCATTTAGGAACGACATGAACATGCTGCGTAGGTAGCTGTTTTTCAGTAAATATCTCCACTGAGATTAAGAAAAGCAGTAGCTTAATAAATTATGTACTTCCTGGTATGGTTACTGTACTGGTAACTCCCCAAAAGAATCTGGATTGTGGTGAGGGAACAGAGAAAAAAGCTCATTTACGACCTGCACTTACGAAGGTTTAGGCAGCTGTATATCAGGGAGTAAACTTTCTGAGAATAAAAACAGCTGGAGCTTGTTAAGGTAATTACACTGGGGAAAGGATAATGTACTGGGAACTCCTCAGAAGAATCTGATTTGTGGTGAGGGTAGAGAGATAAAAGCTCATTTAGGAACGACATGAACATGCTGCGTAGGTAGCTGTTTATCAGTAAATATCTCCACTGAGATTAAGAAAAGCAGAAGCTTACTAAATTAAGTACTTCCTGGTATGGTTACTGTACTGGTAACTCCCCAAAAGAATCTGGATTGTGGTGAGGGAACAGAGAAATAAGCTCATTTAGGAACGACATGAACATGCTGCGTACATAGCTGTTTATCAGTAAATATCTCCACTGAGATTAAGAAAACAGTAGCTTAATAAATTAAGTACTTCCTGGTATGGTTACTGTACTGGTAACTCCCCAAAAGAATCTGGATTGTGGTGAGGGAACAGAGAAAAAAGCTCATTTAGGACCTGCACTTACGAAGGGGGTAGGCAGCTGTATACCAGGGAGTAAACCGTCTGAGAATATAAACAGCTGGAGCTTGTTAAGGTAATAACACAGGGGAAAGGATAATGTACTGGGAACTCCTCAGAAGAATCTGATTTGTGGTGAGGGGAGAGAGATAAAAGCTCATTTAGGAACGACATGAACATGCTGCGTAGGAAGCTGTTTATCAGTAAATATCTCCACTGAGATTAAGAAAAGCAGTAGCTTAATAAATTAAGTACTTCCTGGTATGATTACTGTACTCGTAACTCCCCAAAAGAATCTGGATTGTGGTGAGGGAAAAGAGAAAAAAGCTCATTAAGGACCTGCACTTACGAAGGGGGTAGGCAGCTTTATATCAGGGAGTAAACCTTCTGAGAATAAAAACAGCTGGAGCTTGTTAAGGTAATTACACAGGGGAAAGGATAATGTACTGGGAACTCTTCAGAAGAATCTGATTTGTGGTGAGGGGAGAGAGATAAAAGCTCATTTAGGAACGACATGAACATGCTGCGTAGGTAGCTGTTTATCAGTAAATGTCTCCACTGAGATTAAGAAAAGCAGTAGCTTAATAAATTAAGTACTTCCTGGTATGGTTACTGTACTGGTAACTCCCCAAAAGAATCTGGATTGTGGTGAGGGAACAGAGAAAAAAGCTCATTTAGGAACGACATGAACATGCTGCGTAGGTAGCTGTTTATCAGTAAATATCTCCACTGAGATTAAGAAAAGCAGTAGCTTAATAAATTAAGTACATTCTGGTATGGTTACTGTACTGGGAACTCCCCAAAAGAATCTGGATTGTGGAGAGGGAACAGAGAAAAAAGCTCATTAAGACCTGCACTTACGAAGGGGGTAGGCAGCTGTATATCAGTGAGTAAACCTTCTGAGAATAAAAACAGCTGGAACTTGTTAAAGTAATTACACAGGAGAAAGGATAATGTACTTGGAACTCCTCAGAAGAATCTGATTTGTGGTGAGGGCAGAGAGATAAAAGCTCATTTAGGAACGACATGAACATGCTGCGTAGGTAGCTGTTTATCAGTAAATATCTCCACTGATATTAAGAAAAGGAGTAGCTTAATAAATTAAGTACTTCCTGGTATGGTTACTGTATTGGTAACTCCCCAAAAGAATCTGGATTGTGGTGAGGGAACAGAGAAAAATGCTCATTTAGGACTTGCACTTACGATGGGGGTAGGCAGCAGTATATCAGGGAGTAAACCTTCTGAGAATAAAAACAGCTGGAGCTTGTTAAGGTAATTACACAGGGGAAAGGATAATGTACTGGGAACTCCTCAGAAGAATCTGATTTGTGGTGAGGGGAGAGAGATAAAAGCTCATTTAGGAACGACATGAACATGCTGCGTAGGTAGCTGTTTATCAGTAAATATCTCCACTGAGATTAAGAAAAGCAGTAGCTTAATAAATTAAGTACTTCCTGGTATGGTTACTGTACTGGTAACTCCCCAAAAGAATCTGGATTGTGGTGAGGGAACAGAGAAAAAAGCTCATTAAGGACCTGCACTTACGAAGGGGGTAGGCATCTGTATATCAGGGAGTAAACCATCTGAGAATAAAAACAGCTGGAGCTTGTTAAGGTCATTGCACAGGGGAAAGGATAATGTACTGGGAACTCCTCAGAAGAATCTGATTTGTGGTGAGGGGAGAGAGATAAAAGCTCATTTAGGAACGACATGAACATGCTGCGTAGGTAGCTGTTTATCAGTAAATATCTCCACTGAGATTAAGAAAAGCAGTAGCTTAATAAATTAAGTACTTCCTGGTATGGTTACTGTACTGGTAACTCCCCAAAAGAATCTGGATTGTGGTGAGGGAACAGAGAAAAAAGCTCATTTAGGACCTGCAGTTACGAAGGGGTTAGGCAGCTGTATATCAGGGAGTAAACCTTCTGAGAATAAAACCAGCTGGAGCTTGTTAAGGTAATTACACAGGGGAAAGGATAATGTACTGGGAACTCCTCAGAAGAATCTGATTTGTGGTGAGGGGAGAGAGATAAAAGCTCATTTACGAACGACATGAACATGCTGCGTAGGTAGCTGTTTATCAGTAAATGTCTCCACTGAGATTAAGAAAAGCAGTACCTTAATAAATTAAGTACTTCCTGCTATGGATACTGTACTGGTAACTCCCCAAAAGAATCTGGATTGTGGTGAGGGAACAGAGAAAAAAGCTCATTTAGGAACGACATGAACATGCTGCGTAGGTAGCTGTTTATCAGTAAATATCTCCACTGAGATTAAGAAAAGCAGTAGCTTAATAAATTAAGTACTTTCTGGTATGGTTACTGTACTGGGAACTCCCCAAAAGAATCTGGATTGTGGTGAGGGAACAGAGAAAAAAGCTCATTTAGGACCTGCACTTACGAAGGGGGTAGGCAGCTGTATATCAGGGAGTAAACCTTCTGAGAATAAAAACAGCTGGAGCTTGTTAAGGTAATTACACAGGGGAAAGGATAATGTACTGGGAACTCCTCAGAAGAATCTGATTTGTGGTGAGGGGAGAGAGATAAAAGCTCATTTAGGAACGACATGAACATGCTGCGTAGGTAGCTGTTTATCAGTAAATATCTCCACTGAGATTAAGAAAATCAGTAGCTTAATAAATTAATTACTTCCTGGTATGGTTACTGTACTGGTAACTCCCCAAAAGAATCTGGATTGTGGTGACAGAACAGAGAAAAAAGCTCATTTAGGACCTGCACTTACGAAGGGGGTAGGCAGCTGTATATCAGGGAGTAAACCTTCTGAGAATGAAAACAGATGGAGCTTGTTAAGGTAATTACACAGGGGAAAGGATAATGTACTGGGAACTCCTCAGAAGAATCTGATTTGTGGTGAGGGGAGAGAGATAAAAGCTCATTTAGGAACGACATGAACATGCTGCGTAGGTAGCTGTTTTTCAGTAAATATCTCCACTGAGATTAAGAAAAGCAGTAGCTTAATAAATTAAGTACTTCCTGGTATGGTTACTGTACTGGTAACTCCCCAAAAGAATCTGGATTGTGGTGAGGGAACAGAGAAAAAAGCTCATTTACGACCTGCACTTACGAAGGTTTAGGCAGCTGTATATCAGGGAGTAAACTTTCTGAGAATAAAAACAGCTGGAGCTTGTTAAGGTAATTACACTGGGGAAAGGATAATGTACTGGGAACTCCTCAGAAGAATCTGATTTGTGGTGAGGGTAGAGAGATAAAAGCTCATTTAGGAACGACATGAACATGCTGCGTAGGTAGCTGTTTATCAGTAAATATCTCCACTGAGATTAAGAAAAGCAGAAGCTTACTAAATTAAGTACTTCCTGGTATGGTTACTGTACTGGTAACTCCCCAAAAGAATCTGGATTGTGGTGAGGGAACAGAGAAATAAGCTCATTTAGGAACGACATGAACATGCTGCGTACATAGCTGTTTATCAGTAAATATCTCCACTGAGATTAAGAAAAGCAGTAGCTTAATAAATTAAGTACTTCCTGGTATGGTTACTGTACTGGTAACTCCCCAAAAGAATCTGGATTGTGGTGAGGGAACAGAGAAAAAAGCTCATTTAGGACCTGCACTTACGAAGGGGGTAGGCAGCTGTATACCAGGGAGTAAACCTTCTGAGAATATAAACAGCTGGAGCTTGTTAAGGTAATAACACAGGGGAAAGGATAATGTACTGGGAACTCCTCAGAAGAATCTGATTTGTGGTGAGGGGAGAGAGATAAAAGCTCATTTAGGAACGACATGAACATGCTGCGTAGGAAGCTGTTTATCAGTAAATATCTCCACTGAGATTAAGAAAAGCAGTAGCTTAATAAATTAAGTACTTCCTGGTATGATTACTGTACTCGTAACTCCCCAAAAGAATCTGGATTGTGGTGAGGGAAAAGAGAAAAAAGCTCATTTAGGACCTGCACTTACGAAGGGGGTAGGCAGCTTTATATCAGGGAGTAAACCTTCTGAGAATAAAAACAGCTGGAGCTTGTTAAGGTAATTACACAGGGGAAAGGATAATGTACTGGGAACTCTTCAGAAGAATCTGATTTGTGGTGAGGGGAGAGAGATAAAAGCTCATTTAGGAACGACATGAACATGCTGCGTAGGTAGCTGTTTATCAGTAAATGTCTCGACTGAGATTAAGAAAAGCAGTAGCTTAATAAATTAAGTACTTCCTGGTATGGTTACTGTACTGGTAACTCCCCAAAAGAATCTGGATTGTGGTGAGGGAACAGAGAAAAAAGCTCATTTAGGACCTGCAGTTACGAAGGGGTTAGGCAGCTGTATATCAGGGAGTAAACCTTCTGAGAATAAAAAGAGCTGGAGCTTGTTAAGGTAATTACACAGGGGAAAGGATAATGTACTGGGAACTCCTCAGAAGAATCTGATTTGTGGTGAGGGGAGAGAGATAAAAGCTCATTTAGGAACGACATGAACATGCTGCGTAGGTAGCTGTTTATCAGTAAATGTCTCCACTGAGATTAAGAAAAGCAGTACCTTAATAAATTAAGTACTTCCTGCTATGGATACTGTACTGGTAACTCCCCAAAAGAATCTGGATTGTGGTGAGGGAACAGAGAAAAAAGCTCATTTAGGAACGACATGAACATGCTGCGTAGGTAGCTGTTTATCAGTAAATATCTCCACTGAGATTAAGAAAAGCAGTAGCTTAATAAATTAAGTACTTCCTGGTATGGTTACTGTACTGGTAACTCCCCAAAAGAATCTGGATTGTGGTGAGGGAACAGAGAAAAAAGCTCATTTAGGACCTGCACTTACGAAGGGGGTAGGCAGCTGTATATCAGGGAGTAAACCTTCTGAGAATAAAAACAGCTGTAGCTTGTTAAGGTAATTACACAGGGGAAAGGATAATGTACTGGGAACTCCTCAGAAGAATCTGATTTGTGGTGAGGGGAGAGAGATAAAAGCTCATTTAGGAACGACATGAACATGCTGCGTAGGTAGCTGTTTTTCAGTAAATATCTCCACTGAGATTAAGAAAAGCAGTAGCTTAATAAATTAAGTACTTCCTGGTATGGTTACTGTACTGGTAACTCCCCAAAAGAATCTGGATTGTGGTGAGGGAACAGAGAAAAAAGCTCATTTACGACTTGCACTTACGAAGGTTTAGGCAGCTGTATATCAGGGAGTAAATTTTCTGAGAATAAAAACAGCTGGAGCTTGTTAAGGTAATTACACTGGGGAAAGGATAATGTACTGGGAACTCCTCAGAAGAATCTGATTTGTGGTGAGGGTAGAGAGATAAAAGCTCATTTAGGAACGACATGAACATGCTGCGTAGGTAGCTGTTTATCAGTAAATATCTCCACTGAGATTAAGAAAAGCAGAAGCTTACTAAATTAAGTACTTCCTGGTATGGTTACTGTACTGGTAACTCCCCAAAATAATCTGGATTGTGGTGAGGGAACAGAGAAATAAGCTCATTTAGGAACGACATGAACATGCTGCGTACATAGCTGTTTATCAGTAAATATCTCCACTGAGATTAAGAAAAGCAGTAGCTTAATAAATTAAGTACTTCCTGGTATGGTTACTGTACTGGTAACTCCTCAAAAGAATCTGGATTGTGGTGAGGGAACAGAGAAAAAAGCTCATTTAGGACCTGCACTTACGAAGAGGGTAGGCAGCTGTATATCAGGGAGGAAACCTTCTGAGAATAAACACACCTGGAGCTTGTTAAGGTAATTACACAGGGGAAAGGATAATGTACTGGGAACTCCTCAGAAGAATCTGATTTGTGGTGAGGGGAGAGAGATAAAAGCTCATTTAGGAGCGACATGAACATGCTGCGTAGGTAGCTGTTTATCAGTAAATATCTCCACTGAGATTAAGAAAAGCAGTAGCTTAATAAATTAAGTACTTCATGGTATGGGTACTGTACTGGTAACTCCGCAAAAGAATCTGGATTGTGGTGAGGGAACAGAGAAAAAAGTTCATTTAGGAACTGCACTTACGAAGGGGGTAGGCAGCTGTATATCAGGGAGTAAACCTTCTGAGAATAAAAACAGCTGGAGCTTGTTAAGGTAATTACACAGGGGAAAGGATAATGTACTGGGAACTCCTCAGAAGAATCTGATTTGTGTTGAGGGGAGAGATATAAAAGCTCATTTAGGGACGACATGAACATGCTGCGTAGGTAGCTGTTTATCAGTAAATATCTCCACTGAGATTAAGAAAAGCAGTAGCTTAATAAATTAAGTACTTCCTGGTATGGTTACTGTACTGGTAACTCCCCAAAAGAATCTGGATTGTGGTGAGGGAACAGAGAAAAAAGCTCATTTAGGACCTGCACTTACGAAGGGGTTAGGCAGCTGTATATCAGGGAGTAAACCTTCTGAGAATAAAAACAGCTGGAGCTTGTTAAGGTAATTACACAGGGGAAAGGATAATGTACTGGGAACTCCTCAGAAGAATCTGATTTGTGGTGAGGGGAGAGAGATAAAAGCTCATTTAGGAACGACATGAACATGCTGCGTAGGTAGCTGTTTATCAGTAAATGTCTCCACTGAGATTAAGAAAAGCAGTACCTTAATAAATTAAGTACTTCCTGCTATGGATACTGTACTGGTAACTCCCCAAAAGAATCTGGATTGTGGTGAGGGAACAGAGAAAAAAGCTCATTTAGGAACGACATGAACATGCTGCGTAGGTAGCTGTTTATCAGTAAATATCTCCACTGAGATTAAGAAAAGCAGTAGCTTAATAAATTAAGTACTTTCTGGTATGGTTACTGTACTGGGAACTCCCCAAAAGAATCTGGATTGTGGTGAGGGAACAGAGAATAAAGCTCATTTAGGACCTGCACTTACGAAGGGGGTAGGCAGCTGTATATCAGTGAGTAAACCTTCTGAGAATAAAAACAGCTGGAACTTGTTAAAGTAATTACACAGGAGAAAGGATAATGTACTTGAAAGTCCTCAGAAGAATCTGATTTGTGGTGAGGGCAGAGAGATAAAAGCTCATTTAGGAACGACATGAACATGCTGCATAGGTAGCTGTTTATCAGTAAATATCTCCACTGATATTAAGAAAAGGAGTAGCTTAATAAATTAAGTACTTCCTGGTATGGTTACTGTATTGGTAACTCCCCAAAAGAATCTGGATTGTGGTGAGGGAACAGAGAAAAAAGCTCATTTAGGACCTGCACTTACGATGGGGGTAGGCAGCTGTATATCAGGGAGTAAACCTTCTGAGAATAAAAACAGCTGGAGCTTGTTAAGGTAATTACACAGGGGAAAGGATAATGTACTGGGAACTCCTCAGAAGAATCTGATTTGTGGTGAGGGGAGAGAGATAAAAGCTCATTTTAGAACGACATGAACATGCTGCGTAGGTAGCTGTTTATCAGTAAATATCTCCACTGAGATTAAGAAAAGCAGCAGCTTAATAAATTAAGTACTTATTGGTATGGTTACTGTACTGGTAACTCCCCAAAAGAATCTGGATTGTGGTGACAGAACAGAGAAAAAAGCTCATTTAGGACCTGCACTTACGAAGGGGGTAGGCAGCTGTATATCAGGGAGTAAACCTTCTGAGAATAAAAACAGATGGAGCTTGTTAAGGTAATTACACAGGGGAAAGGATAATGTACTGGGAACTCCTCAGAAGAATCTGATTTGTGGTGAGGGGAGAGAGATAAAAGCTCATTTAGGAACGACATGAACATGCTGCGTAGGTAGCTGTTTTTCAGTAAATATCTCCACTGAGATTAAGAAAAGCAGTAGCTTAATAAATTAAGTACTTCCTGGTATGGTTACTGTACTGGTAACTCCCCAAAAGAATCTGGATTGTGGTGAGGGATCAGAGAAAAAAGCTCATTTACGACCTGCACTTACGAAGGTTTAGGCAGCTGTATATCAGGGAGTAAACTTTCTGAGAATAAAAACAGCTGGAGCTTGTTAAGGTAATTACACTGGGGAAAGGATAATGTACTGGGAACTCCTCAGAAGAATCTGATTTGTGGTGAGGGTAGAGAGATAAAAGCTCATTTAGGAACGACATGAACATGCTGCGTAGGTAGCTGTTTATCAGTAAATATCTCCACTGAGATTAAGAAAAGCAGAAGCTTACTAAATTAAGTACTTCCTGGTATGGTTACTGTACTGGTAACTCCCCAAAATAATCTGGATTGTGGTGAGGGAACAGAGAAATAAGCTCATTTAGGAACGACATGAACATGCTGCGTACATAGCTGTTTATCAGTAAATATCTCCACTGAGATTAAGAAAAGCAGTAGCTTAATAAATTAAGTACTTCCTGGTATGGTTACTGTACTGGTAACTCCTCAAAAGAATCTGGATTGTGGTGAGGGAACAGAGAAAAAAGCTCATTTAGGACCTGCACTTACGAAGAGGGTAGGCAGCTGTATATCAGGGAGGAAACCTTCTGAGAATAAACACACCTGGAGCTTGTTAAGGTAATTACACAGGGGAAAGGATAATGTACTGGGAACTCCTCAGAAGAATCTGATTTGTGGTGAGGGGAGAGAGATAAAAGCTCATTTAGGAGCGACATGAACATGCTGCGTAGGTAGCTGTTTATCAGTAAATATCTCCACTGAGATTAAGAAAAGCAGTAGCTTAATAAATTAAGTACTTCATGGTATGGGTACTGTACTGGTAACTCCGCAAAAGAATCTGGATTGTGGTGAGGGAACAGAGAAAAAAGTTCATTTAGGAACTGCACTTACGAAGGGGGTAGGCAGCTGTATATCAGGGAGTAAACCTTCTGAGAATAAAAACAGCTGGAGCTTGTTAAGGTAATTACACAGGGGAAAGGATAATGTACTGGGAACTCCTCAGAAGAATCTGATTTGTGTTGAGGGGAGAGATATAAAAGCTCATTTAGGGACGACATGAACATGCTGCGTAGGTAGCTGTTTATCAGTAAATATCTCCACTGAGATTAAGAAAAGCAGTAGCTTAATAAATTAAGTACTTCCTGGTATGGTTACTGTACTGGTAACTCCCCAAAAGAATCTGGATTGTGGTGAGGGAACAGAGAAAAAAGCTCATTTAGGACCTGCACTTACGAAGGGGTTAGGCAGCTGTATATCAGGGAGTAAACCTTCTGAGAATAAAAACAGCTGGAGCTTGTTAAGGTAATTACACAGGGGAAAGGATAATGTACTGGGAACTCCTCAGAAGAATCTGATTTGTGGTGAGGGGAGAGAGATAAAAGCTCATTTAGGAACGACATGAACATGCTGCGTAGGTAGCTGTTTATCAGTAAATGTCTCCACTGAGATTAAGAAAAGCAGTACCTTAATAAATTAAGTACTTCCTGCTATGGATACTGTACTGGTAACTCCCCAAAAGAATCTGGATTGTGGTGAGGGAACAGAGAAAAAAGCTCATTTAGGAACGACATGAACATGCTGCGTAGGTAGCTGTTTATCAGTAAATATCTCCACTGAGATTAAGAAAAGCAGTAGCTTAATAAATTAAGTACTTTCTGGTATGGTTACTGTACTGGGAACTCCCCAAAAGAATCTGGATTGTGGTGAGGGAACAGAGAATAAAGCTCATTTAGGACCTGCACTTACGAAGGGGGTAGGCAGCTGTATATCAGTGAGTAAAGCTTCTGAGAATAAAAACAGCTGGAACTTGTTAAAGTAATTACACAGGAGAAAGGATAATGTACTTGGAACTCCTCAGAAGAATCTGATTTGTGGTGAGGGCAGAGAGATAAAAGCTCATTTAGGAACGACATGAACATGCTGCATAGGTAGCTGTTTATCAGTAAATATCTCCACTGATATTAAGAAAAGGAGTAGCTTAATAAATTAAGTACTTCCTGGTATGGTTACTGTATTGGTAACTCCCCAAAAGAATCTGGATTGTGGTGAGGGAACAGAGAAAAAAGCTCATTTAGGACCTGCACTTACGATGGGGGTAGGCAGCTGTATATCAGGGAGTAAACCTTCTGAGAATAAAAACAGATGGAGCTTGTTAAGGTAATTACACAGGGGAAAGGATAATGTACTGGGAACTCCTCAGAAGAATCTGATTTGTGGTGAGGGGAGAGAGATAAAAGCTCATTTAGGAACGACATGAACATGCTGCGTAGGTAGCTGTTTATCAGTAAATATCTCCACTGAGATTAAGAAAAGCAATAGCTTAATAAATTAAGTACTTCCTGGTATGGTTACTGTACTGGTAACTCCCCAAAAGAATCTGGATTGTGGTGACAGAACAGAGAAAAAAGCTCATTTAGGACCTGCACTTACGAAGGGGGTAGGCAGCTGTATATCAGGGAGTAAACCTTCTGAGAATAAAAACAGATGGAGCTTGTTAAGGTAATTACACAGGGGAAAGGATAATGTACTGGGAACTCCTCAGAAGAATCTGATTTGTGGTGAGGGGAGAGAGATAAAAGCTCATTTAGGAACGACATGAACATGCTGCGTAGGTAGCTGTTTTTCAGTAAATATCTCCACTGAGATTAAGAAAAGCAGTAGCTTAATAAATTAAGTACTTCCTGGTATGGTTACTGTACTGGTAACTCCCCAAAAGAATCTGGATTGTGGTGAGGGATCAGAGAAAAAAGCTCATTTACGACCTGCACTTACGAAGGTTTAGGCAGCTGTATATCAGGGAGTAAACTTTCTGAGAATAAAAACAGCTGGAGCTTGTTAAGGTAATTACACTGGGGAAAGGATAATGTACTGGGAACTCCTCAGAAGAATCTGATTTGTGGTGAGGGTAGAGAGATAAAAGCTCATTTAGGAACGACATGAACATGCTGCGTAGGTAGCTGTTTATCAGTAAATATCTCCACTGAGATTAAGAAAAGCAGAAGCTTACTAAATTAAGTACTTCCTGGTATGGTTACTGTACTGGTAACTCCCCAAAAGAATCTGGATTGTGGTGAGGGAACAGAGAAATAAGCTCATTTAGGAACGACATGAACATGCTGCGTACATAGCTGTTTATCAGTAAATATCTCCACTGAGATTAAGAAAAGCAGTAGCTTAATAAATTAAGTACTTCCTGGTATGGTTACTGTACTGGTAACTCCTCAAAAGAATCTGGATTGTGGTGAGGGAACAGAGAAAAAAGCTCATTTAGGACCTGCACTTACGAAGAGGGTAGGCAGCTGTATATCAGGGAGGAAACCTTCTGAGAATAAAAACACCTGGAGCTTGTTAAGGTAATTACACAGGGGAAAGGATAATGTACTGGGAACTCCTCAGAAGAATCTGATTTGTGGTGAGGGGAGAGAGATAAAAGCTCATTTTGGAGCGACATGAACATGCTGCGTAGGTAGCTGTTTATCAGTAAATATCTCCACTGAGATTAAGAAAAGCAGTAGCTTAATAAATTAAGTACTTCATGGTATGGTTACTGTACTGGTAACTCCGCAAAAGAATCTGGATTGTGGTGAGGGACAGAGAAAAAAGTTCATTTAGGAACTGCACTTACGAAGGGGGTAGGCAGCTGTATATCAGGGAGTAAACCTTCTGAGAATAAAAACAGCTGGAGCTTGTTAAGGTAATTACACAGGGGAAAGGATAATGTACTGGGAACTCCTCAGAAGAATCTGATTTGTGTTGAGGGGAGAGATATAAAAGCTCATTTAGGGACGACATGAACATGCTGCGTAGGTAGCTGTTTATCAGTAAATATCTCCACTGAGATTAAGAAAAGCAGTAGCTTAATAAATTAAGTACTTCCTGGTATGGTTACTGTACTGGTAACTCCCCAAAAGAATCTGGATTGTGGTGAGGGAACAGAGAAAAAAGCTCATTTAGGACCTGCACTTACGAAGGGGGTAGGCAGCTGTATATCAGGGATTAAACCTTCTGAGAATAAAACAGCTGGAGCTTGTTAAGGTAATTACACAGGGGAAAGGATAATTTACTGGGAACTCCTCAGAACAATCTGATTTTTGGTGAGGGGAGAGAGATAAAAGTTCATTTAGGAACGACATGAACATGCTGCGTATGTCGCTGTTTATCCGTAAATATCTCCACTGAGATTAAGAAAAGCAGTAGCTTAATAAATTAAGTACTTCCCGGTATGGTTACTGTACTGGTAACTCCCCAAAAGAATCTGGATTGTGGTGAGGGAACAGAGAAAAAAGCTCATTTAGGACCTGCACTTACGAAGGGGGAAGGCAGATGTATATCAGGGAGTAAACCTTCTGAGAATAAAAACAGCTAGAGCTTTTTAAGGTAATTACACAGGGGAAAAGATAATGTACTGGGAACTCCTCAGAAGAATCTGATTTGTGGTGAGGGGAGAGAGATAAAAGCTCATTTAGGAACGACATGAACATGCTGCGTAGGTAGCTGTTTATCAGTAAATATGTCCAATGAGATTAAGAAAAGCAGTAGCTTAATAAATTAAGTACTTCCTGGTATGGTTACTGTACTGGTAACTCCCCAAAAGAATCTGGATTGTGGTGAGGGAACAGAGAAAAAAGCTCATTTAGGACCTGAACTTACGAAGGGGGTAGGCAGCTGTATATCAGGGAGTAAACCTTCTGAGAATAAAAACAGCTGGAGCTTGTTAAGGTAATTACACAGGGGAAAGGATAATGTACTGGGAACTCCTCAGAAGAATCTGATTTGGTGTAAGGGGAGAGAGATAAAAGCTCATTTAGGAACGACATGAACATGCTGTGTAGGTAGCTGTTTATCAGTAAATGTCTCCACTGAGATTAAGAAAAGCAGTAGCTTAATAAATTAAGTACTTCCTGGTATGGTTACTGTACTGGTAACTCCCCAAAAGAATCTGGATTGTGGTGAGGGAACAGAGAAAAAAGCTCATTTAGGACCTGCAGTTACGAAGGGGTTAGGCAGCTGTATATCAGGGAGTAAACCTTCTGAGAATAAAAACAGCTGGATCTTGTTAAGGTAATTACACAGGGGAAAGGATAATGTACTGGGAACTCCTCAGAAGAATCTGATTTGTGGTGAGGGGAGAGAGATAAAAGCTCATTTAGGAACGACATGAACATGCTGCGTAGGTAGCTGTTTATCAGTAAATGTCTCTACTGAGATTAAAAAAAGCAGTACCTTAATAAATTAAGTACTTCCTGGTATGGATACTGTACTGGTAACTCCCCAAAAGAATCTGGATTGTGGTGAGGGAACAGAGAAAAAAGCTCATTTAGGAACGACATGAACATGCTGCGTAGGTAGCTGTTTATCAGTAAATATCTCCACTGATATTAAGAAAAGGAGTAGCTTAATAAATTAAGAACTTCCTGGTATGGTTACTGTATTGGTAACTCCCCAAAAGAATCTGGATTGTGGTGAGGGAACAGAGAAAAAAGCTCATTTAGGACCCTCACTTACGATGGGGGTAGGCAGCTGTATATCAGGGAGTAAACCTTCTGAGAATAAAAACAGCTGGAGCTTGTTAAGGTAATTACACAGGGGAAAGGATAATGTACTGGCAACTCCTCAGAAGAATCTTTTTTGTGGTGAGGGGAGAGAGATAAAAGCTCATTTAGGAACGACATGAGCATGCTGCATAGGTAGCTGTTTATCAGTAAATATCTCCACTGAGATTAAGAAAATCAGTAGCTCAATAAATTAAGTACTTCCTGGTATGGTTACTGTACTGGTAACTCCCCAAAAGAATCTGGATTGTGGTGAGGGAACAGAGAAAAAAGCTCATTTAGGACCTGCACTTACGAAGGGGGTAGGCAGCTGTATATCAGGGAGTAAACCTTCTGAGAATAAAAACAGCTGGAGCTTGTTAAGGTAATTACACAGGGGAAAGGATAATGTACTGGGAAATCCTCAGAAGAATCTGATTTGTGGTGAGGGGAGAGAGATAAAAGCTCATTTAGGAACGACATGAACATGCTGCGTAGGTAGCTGTTTATCAGTAAATGTCTCCACTGAGATTAAGAAAAGCAGTAGCTTAATAAAGTAAGTACTTCCTGGTATGGTTACTGTACTGGTAACTCCCCAAAAGAATCTGGATTGTGGTGAGGGAACAGAGAAAAAAGCTCATTTAGGACCTGCAGTTACGAAGGGGTTAGGCAGCTGTATATCAGGGAGTAAACCTTCTGAGAATAAAAACAGCTGGAGCTTGTTAAGGTAATTACACAGGGGAAAGGATAATGTACTGGGAACTCCTCAGAAGAATCTGATTTGTGGTGAGGGGACAGAGATAAAAGCTCATTTAGGAACGACATGAACATGCTGCGTAGGTAGCTGTTTATCAGTAAATGTCTCCACTGAGATTAAGAAAAGCAGTACCTTAATAAATTAAGTACTTCCTGCTATGGATACTGTACTGGTAACTCCCCAAAAGAATCTGGATTGTGGTGAGGGAACAGAGAAAAAAGCTCATTTAGGAACGACATGAACATGCTGCGTAGGTAGCTGTTTATCAGTAAATATCTCCACTGAGATTAAGAAAAGGAGTAGCTTAATAAATTAAGAACTTCCTGGTATGGTTACTGTATTGGTAACTCCCCAAAAGAATCTGGATTGTGGTGAGGGAACAGAGAAAAAAGCTCATTTAGGAACGACATGAACATGCTGCGTAGGTAGCTGTTTATCAGTAAATATGTCCAATGAGATTAAGAAAAGCAGTAGCTTAATAAATTAAGTACTTCCTGGTATGGTTACTGTACTGGTAACTCCCCAAAAGAATCTGGATTGTGGTGAGGGAACAGAGAAAAAAGCTCATTTAGGACCTGAACTTACGAAGGGGGTAGGCAGCTGTATATCAGGGAGTAAACCTTCTGAGAATAAAAACAGCTGGAGCTTGTTAAGGTAATTACACAGGGGAAAGGATAATGTACTGGGAACTCCTCAGAAGAATCTGATTTGGTGTAAGGGGAGAGAGATAAAAGCTCATTTAGGAACGACATGAACATGCTGTGTAGGTAGCTGTTTATCAGTAAATGTCTCCACTGAGATTAAGAAAAGCAGTAGCTTAATAAATTAAGTACTTCCTGGTATGGTTACTGTACTGGTAACTCCCCAAAAGAATCTGGATTGTGGTGAGGGAACAGAGAAAAAAGCTCATTTAGGACCTGCAGTTACGAAGGGGTTAGGCAGCTGTATATCAGGGAGTAAACCTTCTGAGAATAAAAACAGCTGGATCTTGTTAAGGTAATTACACAGGGGAAAGGATAATGTACTGGGAACTCCTCAGAAGAATCTGATTTGTGGTGAGGGGAGAGAGATAAAAGCTCATTTAGGAACGACATGAACATGCTGCGTAGGTAGCTGTTTATCAGTAAATGTCTCTACTGAGATTAAAAAAAGCAGTACCTTAATAAATTAAGTACTTCCTGGTATGGATACTGTACTGGTAACTCCCCAAAAGAATCTGGATTGTGGTGAGGGAACAGAGAAAAAAGCTCATTTAGGAACGACATGAACATGCTGCGTAGGTAGCTGTTTATCAGTAAATATCTCCACTGATATTAAGAAAAGGAGTAGCTTAATAAATTAAGAACTTCCTGGTATGGTTACTGTATTGGTAACTCCCCAAAAGAATCTGGATTGTGGTGAGGGAACAGAGAAAAAAGCTCATTTAGGACCCTCACTTACGATGGGGGTAGGCAGCTGTATATCAGGGAGTAAACCTTCTGAGAATAAAAACAGCTGGAGCTTGTTAAGGTAATTACACAGGGGAAAGGATAATGTACTGGCAACTCCTCAGAAGAATCTTTTTTGTGGTGAGGGGAGAGAGATAAAAGCTCATTTAGGAACGACATGAGCATGCTGCATAGGTAGCTGTTTATCAGTAAATATCTCCACTGAGATTAAGAAAATCAGTAGCTCAATAAATTAAGTACTTCCTGGTATGGTTACTGTACTGGTAACTCCCCAAAAGAATCTGGATTGTGGTGAGGGAACAGAGAAAAAAGCTCATTTAGGACCTGCACTTACGAAGGGGGTAGGCAGCTGTATATCAGGGAGTAAACCTTCTGAGAATAAAAACAGCTGGAGCTTGTTAAGGTAATTACACAGGGGAAAGGATAATGTACTGGGAAATCCTCAGAAGAATCTGATTTGTGGTGAGGGGAGAGAGATAAAAGCTCATTTAGGAACGACATGAACATGCTGCGTAGGTAGCTGTTTATCAGTAAATGTCTCCACTGAGATTAAGAAAAGCAGTAGCTTAATAAAGTAAGTACTTCCTGGTATGGTTACTGTACTGGTAACTCCCCAAAAGAATCTGGATTGTGGTGAGGGAACAGAGAAAAAAGCTCATTTAGGACCTGCAGTTACGAAGGGGTTAGGCAGCTGTATATCAGGGAGTAAACCTTCTGAGAATAAAAACAGCTGGAGCTTGTTAAGGTAATTACACAGGGGAAAGGATAATGTACTGGGAACTCCTCAGAAGAATCTGATTTGTGGTGAGGGGACAGAGATAAAAGCTCATTTAGGAACGACATGAACATGCTGCGTAGGTAGCTGTTTATCAGTAAATGTCTCCACTGAGATTAAGAAAAGCAGTACCTTAATAAATTAAGTACTTCCTGCTATGGATACTGTACTGGTAACTCCCCAAAAGAATCTGGATTGTGGTGAGGGAACAGAGAAAAAAGCTCATTTAGGAACGACATGAACATGCTGCGTAGGTAGCTGTTTATCAGTAAATATCTCCACTGAGATTAAGAAAAGCAGTAGCTTAATAAATTAAGTACTTTCTGGTATGGTTACTGTACTGGGAACTCCCCAAACGAATCTGGATTGTGGTGAGGGAACAGAGAAAAAAGCTCATTTAGGACCTGCACTTACGAAGGGGGTAGGCAGCTGTATATCAGTGAGTAAACCTTCTGAGAATAAAAACAGCTGGAGCTTGTTAAAGTAATTACACAGGAGAAAGGATAATGTACTTGGAACTCCTCAGAAGAATCTGATTTGTGGTGAGGGCAGAGAGATAAAAGCTCATTTAGGAACGACATGAACATGCTGCGTAGGTAGCTGTTTATCAGTAAATATCTCCACTGATATTAAGAAAAGGAGTAGCTTAATAAATTAAGTACTTCCTGGTATGGTTACTGTATTGGTAACTCCCCAAAAGAATCTGGATTGTGGTGAGGGAACAGAGAAAAAAGCTCATTTAGGACCTGAACTTACGATGGGGGTAGGCAGCTGTATATCAGGGAGTAAACCTTCTGAGAATAAAAACAGCTGGAGCTTGTTAAGGTAATTACACAGGGGAAAGGATAATGTACTGGGAACTCCTCAGAAGAATCTGATTTGTGGTGAGGGGAGAGAGATAAAAGCTCATTTAGGAACGACATGAACATGCTGCGTAGGTAGCTGTTTATCAGTAAATGTCTCGACTGAGATTAAGAAAAGCAGTAGCTTAATAAATTAAGTACTTCCTGGTATGGTTACTGTACTGGTAACTCCCCAAAAGAATCTGGATTGTGGTGAGGGAACAGAGAAAAAAGCTCATTTACGACCTGCACTTACGAAGGTTTAGGCAGCTGTATATCAGGGAGTAAACTTTCTGAGAATAAAAACAGCTGGAGCTTGTTAAGGTAATTACACTGGGGAAAGGATAATGTACTGGGAACTCCTCAGAAGAATCTGATTTGTGGTGAGGGTAGAGAGATAAAAGCTCATTTAGGAACGACATGAACATGCTGCGTAGGTAGCTGTTTATCAGTAAATATCTCCACTGAGATTAAGAAAAGCAGAAGCTTACTAAATTAAGTACTTCCTGGTATGGTTACTGTACTGGTAACTCCCCAAAAGAATCTGGATTGTGGTGAGGGAACAGAGAAATAAGCTCATTTAGGAACGACATGAACATGCTGCGTACATAGCTGTTTATCAGTAAATATCTCCACTGAGATAAAGAAAAGCAGTAGCTCAATAAATTAAGTACTTCCTGGTATGGTTACTGTACTGGTAACTCCCCAAAAGAATCTGGATTGTGGTGAGGGAACAGAGAAAAAAGCTCATTTAGGACCTGCACTTACGAAGGGGGTAGGCAGCTGTATACCAGGGAGTAAACCATCTGAGAATAAAAACAGCTGGAGCTTGTTAAGGTAATAACACAGGGGAAAGGATAATGTACTGGGAACTCCTCAGAAGAATCTGATTTGTGGTGAGGGGAGAGAGATAAAAGCTCATTTAGGAACGACATGAACATGCTGCGTAGGAAGCTGTTTATCAGTAAATATCTCCACTGAGATTAAGAAAAGCAGTAGCTTAATAAATTAAGTACTTCCTGGTATGATTACTGTACTGGTAACTCCCCAAAAGAATCTGGATTGTGGTGAGGGAACAGAGAAAAAAGCTCATTTAGGACCTGCACTTACGAAGGGGGTAGGCAGCTGTATATCAGGGAGTAAACCTTCTGAGAATAAAAACAGATGGAGCTTGTTAAGGTAATTACACAGGGGAAAGGATAATGTACTGGAAACTCCTCAGAAGAATCTGATTTGTGGTGAGGGGAGAGAGATAAAAGCTCATTTAGGAACGACATGAACATGCTGCGTAGGTAGCTGTTTATCAGTAAATGTCTCGACTGAGATTAAGAAAAGCAGTAGCTTAATAAATTAAGTACTTCCTGGTATGGTTACTGTACTGGTAACTCCCCAAAAGAATCTGGATTGTGGTGAGGGAACAGAGAAAAAAGCTCATTTACGACCTGCACTTACGAAGGTTTAGGCAGCTGTATATCAGGGAGTAAACTTTCTGAGAATAAAAACAGCTGGAGCTTGTTAAGGTAATTACACTGGGGAAAGGATAATGTACTGGGAACTCCTCAGAAGAATCTGATTTGTGGTGAGGGTAGAGAGATAAAAGCTCATTTAGGAACGACATGAACATGCTGCGTAGGTAGCTGTTTATCAGTAAATATCTCCACTGAGATTAAGAAAAGCAGAAGCTTACTAAATTAAGTACTTCCTGGTATGGTTACTGTACTGGTAACTCCCCAAAAGAATCTGGATTGTGGTGAGGGAACAGAGAAATAAGCTCATTTAGGAACGACATGAACATGCTGCGTACATAGCTGTTTATCAGTAAATATCTCCACTGAGATAAAGAAAAGCAGTAGCTCAATAAATTAAGTACTTCCTGGTATGGTTACTGTACTGGTAACTCCCCAAAAGAATCTGGATTGTGGTGAGGGAACAGAGAAAAAAGCTCATTTAGGACCTGCACTTACGAAGGGGGTAGGCAGCTGTATACCAGGGAGTAAACCATCTGAGAATAAAAACAGCTGGAGCTTGTTAAGGTAATAACACAGGGGAAAGGATAATGTACTGGGAACTCCTCAGAAGAATCTGATTTGTGGTGAGGGGAGAGAGATAAAAGCTCATTTAGGAACGACATGAACATGCTGCGTAGGAAGCTGTTTATCAGTAAATATCTCCACTGAGATTAAGAAAAGCAGTAGCTTAATAAATTAAGTACTTCCTGGTATGATTACTGTACTGGTAACTCCCCAAAAGAATCTGGATTGTGGTGAGGGAACAGAGAAAAAAGCTCATTTAGGACCTGCACTTACGAAGGGGGTAGGCAGCTTTATATAAGGGAGTAAACCTTCTGAGAATAAAAACAGCTGGAGCTTGTTAAGGTAATTACACAGGGGAAAGGATAATGTACTGGGAAATCCTCAGAAGAATCTGATTTGTGGTGAGGGGAGAGAGATAAAAGCTCATTTAGGAACGACATGAACATGCTGCGTAGGTAGCTGTTTATCAGTAAATGTCTCCACTGAGATTAAGAAAAGCAGTAGCTTAATAAATTAAGTACTTCCTGGTATGGTTACTGTACTGGTAACTCCCCAAAAGAATCTGGATTGTGGTGAGGGAACAGAGAAAAAAGCTCATTTAGGACCTGCAGTTACGAAGGGTTTAGGCAGCTGTATATCAGGGAGTAAACCTTCTGAGAATAAAAACAGCTGGAGCTTGTTAAGGTAATTACACAGGGAAAGGATAATGTACTGGGAACTCCTCAGAAGAATCTGATTTGTGGTGAGGGGACAGAGATAAAAGCTCATTTAGGAACGACATGAACATGCTGCGTAGGTAGCTGTTTATCAGTAAATGTCTCCACTGAGATTAAGAAAAGCAGTACCTTAATAAATTAAGTACTTCCTGCTATGGATACTGTACTGGTAACTCCCCAAAAGAATCTGGATTGTGGTGAGAGAACAGAGAAAAAAGCTCATTTAGGAACGACATGAACATGCTGCGTAGGTAGCTGTTTATCAGTAAATATCTCCACTGAGATTAAGAAAAGCAGTAGCTTAATAAATTAAGTACTTTCTGGTATGGTTACTGTACTGGGAACTCCCCAAACGAATCTGGATTGTGGTGAGGGAACAGAGAAAAAAGCTCATTTAGGACCTGCACTTACGAAGGGGGTAGGCAGCTGTATATCAGTGAGTAAACCTTCTGAGAATAAAAACAGCTGGAGCTTGTTAAAGTAATTACACAGGAGAAAGGATAATGTACTTGGAACTCCTCAGAAGAATCTGATTTGTGGTGAGGGCAGAGAGATAAAAGCTCATTTAGGAACGACATGAACATGCTGCGTAGGTAGCTGTTTATCAGTAAATATCTCCACTGATATTAAGAAAAGGAGTAGCTTAATAAATTAAGTACTTCCTGGTATGGTTACTGTATTGGTAACTCCCCAAAAGAATCTGGATTGTGGTGAGGGAACAGAGAAAAAAGCTCATTTAGGACCTGAACTTACGATGGGGGTAGGCAGCTGTATATCAGGGAGTAAACCTTCTGAGAATAAAAACAGCTGGAGCTTGTTAAGGTAATTACACAGGGGAAAGGATAATGTACTGGGAACTCCTCAGAAGAATCTGATTTGTGGTGAGGGGAGAGAGATAAAAGCTCATTTAGGAACGCCATGAACATGCTGCGTAGGTAGCTGTTTATCAGTAAATATCTCCACTGAGATTAAGAAAAGCAGTAGCTTAATAAATTAATTACTTCCTGGTATGGTTACTGTACTGGTAACTCCCCAAAAGAATCTGGATTGTGGTGACAGAACAGAGAAAAAAGCTCATTTAGGACCTGCACTTACGAAGGGGGTAGGCAGCTGTATATCAGGGAGTAAACCTTCTGAGAATAAAAACAGATGGAGCTTGTTAAGGTAATTACACAGGGGAAAGGATAATGTACTGGGAACTCCTCAGAAGAATCTGATTTGTGGTGAGGGGAGAGAGATAAAAGCTCATTTAGGAACGACATGAACATGCTGCGTAGGTAGCTGTTTTTCAGTAAATATCTCCACTGAGATTAAGAAAAGCAGTAGCTTAATAAATTAAGTACTTCCTGGTATGGTTACTGTACTGGTAACTCCCCAAAAGAATCTGGATTGTGGTGAGGGAACAGAGAAAAAAGCTCATTTACGACCTGCACTTACGAAGGTTTAGGCAGCTGTATATCAGGGAGTAAACTTTCTGAGAATAAAAACAGCTGGAGCTTGTTAAGGTAATTACACTGGGGAAAGGATAATGTACTGGGAACTCCTCAGAAGAATCTGATTTGTGGTGAGGGTAGAGAGATAAAAGCTCATTTAGGAACGACATGAACATGCTGCGTAGGTAGCTGTTTATCAGTAAATATCTCCACTGAGATTAAGAAAAGCAGAAGCTTACTAAATTAAGTACTTCCTGGTATGGTTACTGTACTGGTAACTCCCCAAAAGAATCTGGATTGTGGTGAGGGAACAGAGAAAAAAGCTCATTTAGGAACTGCACTTACGAAGGGGGTAGGCAGCTGTATATAAGGGAGTAAACCTTCTGAGAATAAAAACAGCTGGAGCTTGTTAAGGTAATTACACAGGGGAAATTAATGTACTGGGAACTCCTCAGAAGAATCTGATTTGTGGTGAGGGGAGAGAGATAAAAGCTCATTTAGGAACGACATGAACATGCTGCGTAGGTAGCTGTTTATCAGTAAATATCTCCACTGAGATTAAGAAAAGCAGTAGCTTAATAAATTAAGTACTTCCTGGTATGGTTACTGTACTGGTAACTCCCCAAAAGAATCTGGATTGTGGTGAGGGAACAGAGAAAAAAGCTCATTTAGGTCCTGCACTTACGAAGGGGGTAGGCAGCTGTATATCAGGGAGTAAACCTTCTGAGAATAAAAACAGCTGGAGCTTGTTAAGGTAATTACACAGGGGAAAGGATAATGTACTGGGAACTCCTCAGAAGACTCTGATTTGTGGTGAGGGGAGAGAGATAAATGCTCATTTAGGAACGACATGAACATGCTGCGTAGGTAGCTGTTTATCAGTAAATATCTCCACTGAGATTAAGAAAAGCAGTAGCTTAATAAATTAAGTACTTCCTGGTATGGTTACTGTACTGGTAACTCCCCAAAAGAATCTGGATTGTGGTGAGGGAACAGAGAAAAAAGCTCATTCAGGACCTGCACTTACGACGGGGGTAGGCAGCTGTATATCAGGGAGTAAACCTTCTGAGAATAAAAACAGCTGGAGCTTGTTAAGGTAATTACACAGGGGAAAGGATAATGTACTGGGAACTCCTCAGAAGAATCTGATTTGTGGTGAGGGGAGAGAGATAAAAGCTCATTTAGGAACGACATGAACATGCTGCGTCCGTAGCTGTTTATCAGTAAATATCTCCACTGAGATTAAGAAAAGCAGTAGCTTAATAAATTAAGTACTTCCTGGTATGGTTACTGTACTGGTAACTCCCCAAAAGAATCTGGATTGTGGTGAGGGAACAAAGAAAAAAGCTCAATCAGGACCTGCACTTGCGAAGGGGGTAGGCAGCTGTATATCAGTGAGTAAACCTTCTGAGAATAAAAACAGCTGGAGCTTGTTAAGGTAATTACACAGGGGAAAGGATAATGTACTGGGAACTCCTCAGAAGAATCTGATTTGTGGTGAGGGGAGAGAGATAAAAGCTCATTTAGGAACGACATGAACATGCTGCGTAGGTAGCTGTTTATCAGTAAATATCTCCACTGAGATTAAGAAAAGCAGTAGCTTAATAAATTAAGTACTTCCTGGTATGGTTACTGTACTGGTAACTCCCCAAAAGAATCTGGATTGTGGTGAGGGAACAGAGAATAATGCTCATTTAGGACCTGCACTTACGACGGGGGTAGGCAGCTGTATATCAGGGAGTAAACCTTCTGAGAATAAAAACAGCTGGAGCTTGTTAAGGTAATTACACAGGGGAAAGGATAATGTACTGGGAACTCCTCAGAAGAATCTGATTTGTGGTGAGGGGAGAGAGATAAAAGCTCATTTAGGAACGACATGAACATGCTGGGTAGGTAGCTGTTTATCAGTAAATATCTCCACTGAGATTAAGAAAAGCAGTAGCTTAATAAATTAAGTACTTCCTGGTATGGTTACTGTACTGGAAACTCCCCAAAAGAATCTGGATTGTGGTGAGGGAACAGAGAAAAAAGCTCATTTAGGACCTGCACTTACGAAGGGGGTAGGCAGCTGTATATCAGTGAGTAAACCTTCTGAGAATAAAAACAGCTGGAGCTTGTTAAGGTAATTACACAGGGGAAAGGATAATGTACTGGGAACTCCTCAGAAGAATCTGATTTGTGGTGAGGGGAGAGAGATAAAAGCTCATTTAGGAACGACATGAACATGCTGCGTTCCTAGCTGTTTATCAGTAAATATCTCCACTGAGATTAAGAAAAGCAGTAGCTTAATAAATAAAGTACTTCCTGGTATGGATACTGTACTGGTAACTCCCCAAAAGAATCTGGATTGTGGTGAGGGAACAGAGAAAAAACCTCATTTAGGACCTGCACTTACGAAGGGGGTAGGCAGCTGTATATCAGGGAGTAAACCTTCTGAGAATAAAAACAGTTGGAGCTTGTTAACGTAATTACACAGGGGAACGGATAATGTACTGGGAACTCCTCAGAAGAATCTGATTTGTGGTGAGGGGAGAGAGATAAAAGCTCATTTAGGAACGACATGAACATGCTGCGTAGGTAGCTGTTTATCAGTAAATATCTCCACTGAGATTAAGAAAAGCAGTAGCTTAATAAATTAAGTACTTCCTGGTATGGTTACTGTACTGGTAACTCCCCAAAAGAATCTGGATTGTGGTGAGGGAACAGAGAAAAAAGCTCATTCAGGACCTGCACTTACGAATGGGGCAGGCAGCTGTATATCAGGGAGTCAACCTTCTGAGAATAAAAACAGCTGGAGCTTGTTAAGGTCATTGCACTGGGGAAAGGATAATGTACTGGGAACTCCTCAGAAGAATCTGATTTGTGGTGAGGGGAGAGAGATAAAAGCTCATTTAGGAACGACATGAACATGCTGCGTAGGTAGCTGTTTATCAGTAAATATCTCCACTGAGATTAAGAAAAGCAGTAGCTTAATAAATTAAGTACTTCCTGGTATGGTTACTGTACTGGTAACTCCCCAAAAGAATCTGGATTGTGGTGAGGGAACAGTGAAAAATGCTCATTTTGGACCTGCACTTACGAAGGGGTTAGGTAGCTGTATATCAGGGAGTAAACCTTCTGAGAATAAAAACAGCTGGAGCTTGTTAAGGTAATTACACAGGGGAAAGGATAATGTACTGGGAACTCCTCAGAAGAATCTGATTTGTGGTGAGGGGAGAGAGATAAAAGCTCATTTAGGAACGACATGAACATGCTGCGTAGGTAGCTGTTTATGAGTAAATATCTCCACTGAGATTAAGAAAAGCAGTAGCTTAATAAATTAAGTACTTCCTGGTATGGTTACTGTACTGGTAACTCCCCAAAAGAATCTGGATTGTGGTGAGGGAACAGAGAAAAAAGCTCATTTAGGACCTGCACTTACGAAGGTTTAGGCAGCTGTATATCAGGGAGTAAACTTTCTGAGAATAAAAACAGCTGGAGCTTGTTAAGGTAATTACACTGGGGAAAGGATAATATACTGGGAACTCCTCAGAAGAATCTGATTTGTGGTGAGGGTAGAGAGATAAAAGCTCATTTAGGAACGACATGAACATGCTGCGTAGGTAGCTGTTTATCAGTAAATATCTCCACTGAGATTAAGAAAAGCAGAAGCTTACTAAATTAAGTACTTCCTGGTATGGTTACTGTACTGGTAACTCCCCAAAAGAATCTGGATTGTGGTGAGGGAACAGAGAAAAAAGCTCATTTAGGAACTGCACTTACGAAGGGGGTAGGCAGCTGTATATAAGGGAGTAAACCTTCTGAGAATAAAAACAGCTGGAGCTTGTTAAGGTAATTACACAGGGGAAAAGATAATGTACTGGGAACTCCTCAGAAGAATCTGATTTGTGGTGAGGGGAGAGAGATAAAAGCTCATTTAGGAAAGACATGAACATGCTGCGTAGGTAGCTGTTTATCAGTAAATATCTCCACTGAGATTAAGAAAAGCAGTAGCTTAATAAATTAAGTACTTCCTGGTATGGTTACTGTACTGGTAACTCCCCAAAAGAATCTGGATTGTGGTGAGGGAACAGAGAAAAAAGCTCATTTAGGACCTGCACTTACGAAGGGGGTAGGCAGCTGTATATCAGGGAGTAAACCTTCTGAGAATAAAAACAGCTGGAGCTTGTTAAGGTAATTACACAGGGGAAAGGATAATGTACTGGGAACTCCTCAGAAGAATCTGATTTGTGGTGAGGGGAGAGAGATAAATGCTCATTTAGGAACGACATGAACATGCTGCGTAGGTAGCTGTTTATCAGTAAATATCTCCACTGAGATTAAGAAAAGCAGTAGCTTAATAAATTAAGTACTTCCTGGTATGGTTACTGTACTGGTAACTCCCCAAAAGAATCTGGATTGTGGTGAGGGAACAGAGAAAAAAGCTCATTTAGGACCTGCACTTACGAAGGGGGTAGGCAGCTGTATATCAGGGAGTAAACCTTCTGAGAATAAAAACAGCTGGAGCTTGTTAAGGTAATTACACAGGGGAAAGGATAATGTACTGGGAACTCCTCAGAAGAATCTGATTTGTGGTGAGGGGAGAGAGATAAAAGCTCATTTAGGAACGACATGAACATGCTGCGTACGTAGCTGTTTATCAGTAAATATCTCCACTGAGATTAAGAAAAGCAGTAGCTTAATAAATTAAGTACTTCCTGGTATGGTTACTGTACTGGTAACTCCCCAAAAGAATCTGGATTGTGGTGAGGGAACAGAGAAAAAAGCTCAATCAGGACCTGCACTTGCGAAGGGGGTAGGCAGCTGTATATCAGTGAGTAAACCTTCTGAGAATAAAAACAGCTGGAGCTTGTTAAGGTAATTACACAGGGGAAAGGATAATGTACTGGGAACTCCTCAGAAGAATCTGATTTGTGGTGAGGGGAGAGAGATAAAAGCTCATTTAGGAACGACATGAACATGCTGCGTAGGTAGCTGTTTATCAGTAAATATCTCCACTGAGATTAAGAAAAGCAGTAGCTTAATAAATTAAGTACTTCCTGGTATGGTTACTGTACTGGTAACTCCCCAAAAGAATCTGGATTGTGGTGAGGGAACAGAGAATAATGCTCATTTAGGACCTGCACTTACGAAGGGGGTAGGCAGCTGTATATCAGGGAGTAAACCTTCTGAGAATAAAAACAGCTGGAGCTTGTTAAGGTAATTACACAGGGGAAAGGATAATGTACTGGGAACTCCTCAGAAGAATCTGATTTGTGGTGAGCGGAGAGAGATAAAAGCTCATTTAGGAACGACATGAACATGCTGCGTAGGTAGCTGTTTATCAGTAAATATCTCCACTGAGATTAAGAAAAGCAGTAGCTTAATAAATTAAGTACTTCCTGGTATGGTTACTGTACTGGAAACTCCCCAAAAGAATCTGGATTGTGGTGAGGGAACAGAGAAAAAAGCTCATTTAGGACCTGCACTTACGAAGGGGGTAGGCAGCTGTATATCAGTGAGTAAACCTTCTGAGAATAAAAACAGCTGGAGCTTGTTAAGGTAATTACACAGGGGAAAGGATAATGTACTGGGAACTCCTCAGAAGAATCTGATTTGTGGTGAGGGGAGAGAGATAAAAGCTCATTTAGGAACGACATGAACATGCTGCGTTCCTAGCTGTTTATCAGTAAATATCTCCACTGAGATTAAGAAAAGCAGTAGCTTAATAAATAAAGTACTTCCTGGTATGGATACTGTACTGGTAACTCCCCAAAAGAATCTGGATTGTGGTGAGGGAACAGAGAAAAAAGCTCATTTAGGACCTGCACTTACGAAGGGGGTAGGCAGCTGTATATCAGGGAGTAAACCTTCTGAGAATAAAAACAGTTGGAGCTTGTTAACGTAATTACACAGGGGAACGGATAATGTATTGGGAACTCCTCAGAAGAATCTGATTTGTGGTGAGGGGAGAGAGATAAAAGCTCATTTAGGAACGACATGAACATGCTGCGTAGGTAGCTGTTTATCAGTAAATATCTCCACTGAGATTAAGAAAAGCAGTAGCTTAATAAATTAAGTACTTCCTGGTATGGTTACTGTACTGGTAACTCCCCAAAAGAATCTGGATTGTGGTGAGGGAACAGAGAAAAAAGCTCATTCAGGACCTGCACTTACGAATGGGGCAGGCAGCTGTATATCAGGGAGTCAACCTTCTGAGAATAAAAAACAGCTGGAGCTTGTTAAGGTCATTGCACTGGGGAAAGGATAATGTACTGGGAACTCCTCAGAAGAATCTGATTTGTGGTGAGGGGAGAGAGATAAAAGCTCATTTAGGAACGACATGAACATGCTGCGTAGGTAGCTGTTTATCAGTAAATATCTCCACTGAGATTAAGAAAAGCAGTAGCTTAATAAATTAAGTACTTCCTGGTATGGTTACTGTACTGGTAACTCCCCAAAAGAATCTGGATTGTGGTGAGGGAACAGTGAAAAATGCTCATTTTGGACCTGCACTTACGAAGGGGTTAGGTAGCTGTATATCAGGGAGTAAACCTTCTGAGAATAAAAACAGCTGGAGCTTGTTAAGGTAATTACACAGGGGAAAGGATAATGTACTGGGAACTCCTCAGAAGAATCTGATTTGTGGTGAGGGAGAGAGATAAAAGCTCATTTAGGAACGACATGAACATGCTGCGTAGGTAGCTGTTTATCAGTAAATATCTCCACTGAGATTAAGAAAAGCAGTAGCTTAATAAATTAAGTACTTCCTGGTATGGTTACTGTACTGGTAACTCCCAAAAGAATCTGGATTGTGGTGAGGGAACAGAGAAAAAAGCTCATTTAGGACCTGCACTTACGAAGGTTTAGGCAGCTGTATATCAGGGAGTAAACTTTCTGAGAATAAAAACAGCTGGAGCTTGTTAAGGTAATTACACTGGGGAAAGGATAATATACTGGGAACTCCTCAGAAGAATCTGATTTGTGGTGAGGGTAGAGAGATAAAAGCTCATTTAGGAACGACATGAACATGCTGCGTAGGTAGCTGTTTATCAGTAAATATCTCCACTGAGATTAAGAAAAGCAGAAGCTTACTAAATTAAGTACTTCCTGGTATGGTTACTGTACTGGTAACTCCCCAAAAGAATCTGGATTGTGGTGAGGGAACAGAGAAAAAAGCTCATTTAGGAACTGCACTTACGAAGGGGGTAGGCAGCTGTATATAAGGGAGTAAACCTTCTGAGAATAAAAACAGCTGGAGCTTGTTAAGGTAATTACACAGGGGAAAAGATAATGTACTGGGAACTCCTCAGAAGAATCTGATTTGTGGTGAGGGGAGAGAGATAAAAGCTCATTTAGGAACGACATGAACATGCTGCGTAGGTAGCTGTTTATCAGTAAATATCTCCACTGAGATTAAGAAAAGCAGTAGCTTAATAAATTAAGTACTTCCTGGTATGGTTACTGTACTGGTAACTCCCCAAAAGAATCTGGATTGTGGTGAGGGAACAGAGAAAAAAGCTCATTTAGGACCTGCACTTACGAAGGGGGTAGGCAGCTGTATATCAGGGAGTAAACCTTCTGAGAATAAAAACAGCTGGAGCTTGTTAAGGTAATTACACAGGGGAAAGGATAATGTACTGGGAACTCCTCAGAAGAATCTGATTTGTGGTGAGGGGAGAGAGATAAATGCTCATTTAGGAACGACATGAACATGCTGCGTAGGTAGCTGTTTATCAGTAAATATCTCCACTGAGATTAAGAAAAGCAGTAGCTTAATAAATTAAGTACTTCCTGGTATGGTTACTGTACTGGTAACTCCCCAAAAGAATCTGGATTGTGGTGAGGGAACAGAGAAAAAAGCTCATTCAGGACCTGCACTTACGACGGGGGTAGGCAGCTGTATATCAGGGAGTAAACCTTCTGAGAATAAAAACAGCTGGAGCTTGTTAAGGTAATTACACAGGGAAAGGATAATGTACTGGGAACTCCTCAGAAGAATCTGATTTGTGGTGAGGGGAGAGAGATAAAAGCTCATTTAGGAACGACATGAACATGCTGCGTACGTAGCTGTTTATCAGTAAATATCTCCACTGAGATTAAGAAAAGCAATAGCTTAATAAATTAAGTACTTCCTGGTATGGTTACTGTACTGGTAACTCCCCAAAAGAATCTGGATTGTGGTGAGGGAACAGAGAAAAAAGCTCAATCAGGACCTGCACTTGCGAAGGGGGTAGGCAGCTGTATATCAGGGAGTAAACCTTCTGAGAATAAAAACAGCTGGAGCTTGTTAAGGTAATTACACAGGGGAAAGGATAATGTACTGGGAACTCCTCAGAAGAATCTGATTTGTGGTGAGGGGAGAGAGATAAAAGCTCATTTAGGAACGACATGAACATGCTGCGTAGGTAGCTGTTTATCAGTAAATATCTCCACTGAGATTAAGAAAAGCAGTAGCTTAATAAATTAAGTACTTCCTGGTATGGTTACTGTACTGGTAACTCCCCAAAAGAATCTGGATTGTGGTGAGGGAACAGAGAATAATGCTCATTTAGGACCTGCACTTACGAAGGGGGTAGGCAGCTGTATATCAGGGAGTAAACCTTCTGAGAATAAAAACAGCTGGAGCTTGTTAAGGTAATTACACAGGGGAAAGGATAATGTACTGGGAACTCCTCAGAAGAATCTGATTTGTGGTGAGGGGAGAGAGATAAAAGCTCATTTAGGAACGACATGAACATGCTGCGTAGGTAGCTGTTTATCAGTAAATATCTCCACTGAGATTAAGAAAGCAGTAGCTTAATAAATTAAGTACTTCCTGGTATGGTTACTGTACTGGAAACTCCCCAAAAGAATCTGGATTGTGGTGAGGGAACAGAGAAAAAAGCTCATTTAGGACCTGCACTTACGAAGGGGGTAGGCAGCTGTATATCAGTGAGTAAACCTTCTGAGAATAAAAACAGCTGGAGCTTGTTAAGGTAATTACACAGGGGAAAGGATAATGTACTGGGAACTCCTCAGAAGAATCTGATTTGTGGTGAGGGGAGAGAGATAAAAGCTCATTTAGGAACGACATGAACATGCTGCGTTTCTAGCTGTTTATCAGTAAATATCTCCACTGAGATTAAGAAAAGCAGTAGCTTAATAAATAAAGTACTTCCTGGTATGGATACTGTACTGGTAACTCCCCAGAAGAATCTGGATTGTGGTGAGGGAACAGAGAAAAAAGCTCATTTAGGACCTGCACTTACGAAGGGGGTAGGCAGCTGTATATCAGGGAGTAAACCTTCTGAGAATAAAAACAGTTGGAGCTTGTTAACGTAATTACACAGGGGAACGGATAATGTACTGGGAACTCCTCAGAAGAATCTGATTTGTGGTGAGGGGAGAGAGATAAAAGCTCATTTAGGAACGACATGAACATGCTGCGTAGGTAGCTGTTTATCAGTAAATATCTCCAATGAGATTAAGAAAAGCAGTAGCTTAATAAATTAAGTACTTCCTGGTATGGTTACTGTACTGGTAACTCCCCAAAAGAATCTGGATTGTGGTGAGGGAACAGAGAAAAAAGCTCATTCAGGACCTGCACTTACGAATGGGGCAGGCAGCTGTATATCAGGGAGTCAACCTTCTGAGAATAAAAACAGCTGGAGCTTGTTAAGGTCATTGCACTGGGGAAAGGATAATGTACTGGGAACTCCTGAGAAGAATCTGATTTGTGGTGAGGGGAGAGAGATAAAAGCTCATTTAGGAACGACATGAACATGCTGCGTAGGTAGCTGTTTATCAGTAAATATCTCCACTGAGATTAAGAAAAGCAGTAGCTTAATAAATTAAGTACTTCCTGGTATGGTTACTGTACTGGTAACTCCCAAAAAGAATCTGGATTGTGGTGAGGGAACAGAGAATAATGCTCATTTAGGACCTGCACTTACGAAGGGGGTAGGCAGCTGTATATCAGGGAGTAAACCTTCTGAGAATAAAAACAGCTGGAGCTTGTTAAGGTAATTACACAGGGGAAAGGATAATGTACTGGGAACTCCTCAGAAGAATCTGATTTGTGGTGAGGGGAGAGAGATAAAAGCTCATTTAGGAACGACATGAACATGCTGCGTAGGTAGCTGTTTATCAGTAAATATCTCCACTGAGATTAAGAAAAGCAGTAGCTTAATAAATTAAGTACTTCCTGGTATGGTTACTGTACTGGAAACTCCCCAAAAGAATCTGGATTGTGGTGAGGGAACAGAGAAAAAAGCTCATTTAGGACCTGCACTTACAAAGGGGGTAGGCTGCTGTATATCAGTGAGTAAACCTTCTGAGAATAAACACAGCTGGAGCTTGTTAAGGTAATTACACAGGGGAAAGGATAATGTACTGGGAACTCCTCAGAAGAATCTGATTTGTGGTGAGGGGAGAGAGATAAAAGCTCATTTAGGAACGACATGAACATGCTGCGTTCCTAGCTGTTTATCAGTAAATATCTCCACTGAGATTAAGAAAAGCAGTAGCTTAATAAATAAAGTACTTCCTGGTATGGATACTGTACTGGTAACTCCCCAAAAGAATCTGGATTGTGGTGAGGGAACAGAGAAAAAAGCTCATTTAGGACCTGCATTTACGAAGGGGGTAGGCAGCTGTATATCAGGGAGTAAACCTTCTGAGAATAAAAACAGTTGGAGCTTGTTAACGTAATTACACAGGGGAACGGATAATGTACTGGGAACTCCTCAGAAGAATCTGATTTGTGGTGAGGGGAGAGAGATAAAAGCTCATTTAGGAACGACATGAACATGCTGCGTAGGTAGCTGTTTATCAGTAAATATCTCCAATGAGATTAAGAAAAGCAGTAGCTTAATAAATTAAGTACTTCCTGGTATGGTTACTGTACTGGTAACTCCCCAAAAGAATCTGGATTGTGGTGAGGGAACAGAGAAAAAAGCTCATTACAGGACCTGCACTTACGAATGGGGCAGGCAGCTGTATATCAGGGAGTCAACCTTCTGAGAATAAAAACAGCTGGAGCTTGTTAAGGTCATTGCACTGGGGAAAGGATAATGTACTGGGAACTCCTGAGAAGAATCTGATTTGTGGTGAGGAGAGAGAGATAAAAGCTCATTTAGGAACGACATGAACATGCTGCGTAGGTAGCTGTTTATCAGTAAATATCTCCACTGAGATTAAGAAAAGCAGTAGCTTAATAAATTAAGTACTTCCTGGTATGGTTACTGTACTGGTAACTCCCAAAAAGAATCTGGATTGTGGTGAGGGAACAGAGAAAAATGCTCATTTAGGACCTGCACTTACGAAGGGGTTAGGTAGCTGTATATCAGGGAGTAAACCTTCTGAGAATAAAAACAGCTGGAGCTTGTTAAGGTAATTACACAGGGAAAGGATAATGTACTGGGAACTCCTCAGAAAAATCTGATTTGTGGTGAGGGGAGAGAGATAAAAGCTCATTTAGGAACGACATGAACATGCTGCGTAGGTAGCTGTTTATCAGTAAATATCTCCACTGAGATTAAGAAAAGCAGTAGCTTAATAAATTAAGTACTTCCTGGTATGGTTACTGTACTGGTAACTCCCCAAAAGAATCTGGATTGTGGTGAGGGAACAGAGAAAATAGCTCATTTAGGACCTGCACTTACGAAGGGGGTAGGCAGCTGTATATCAGGGAGTAAACCTTCTGAGAATAAAAACAGCTGGAGCTTGTTAAGGTAATTACACAGGG
>NW_025955968.1:0-28446 GCF_023159225.1 Perognathus longimembris pacificus | reverse complement strand
TTTTGGGACCTCGTGGGTCAGGTTTTGTCTCGGTAGGCATTCTGTCATTACACTTGTCTCTTGGTTTTGTTGTTTCCTACTGTCTATTTCAGGGACTTAGATTGTCTCTAACTCTTCCTAATATCAACAGGTCATCTGTGTTCCTTGAAGGCACTGCCAGATGGCCTCATCAGGGTGTCATCTGGATCATAGAGATATCCAGAGTGGAACATCCTTAGGAGATGAGACAGGGCACAGTGTTCTTTCTGTCACTCTGGCAGTCAACTTGTCAATGCCAGTCTTGCATTCCGTAGAAGAATATTGTTGAGCCTTACTTAGAAATTCACTTAGAAATCTCATGACCCTGTGCAGCGGATGAATAACATTTTCTATAGTACAAACTGAGTTTCATTTTTACCTATTTGAACTGACACTACAGATTTTTATGTCAAGCAAACGATACTGAATATTTGATATCAATGTACTAAGTAGTGTCCAAGTAAAAACACAGATTTATAAATATAAAATGTATTTTTATGATTTTCCTTGCTTCCCATGAAGTACCAATTCCTTTTCATCTTCCCTCTCACTGCTTTCATGGTTTCTTACTCCTATGTCCCACCCAGTCTCCCTTGTTCTCATCCTTCCTTTCTGCTTTCATTCCTTCCTGATTTCTTTCTTCCTCCTTATCTCTGTTTGTCACTCTCTCCTTCCCCAGGATTCCTTTTGGATCCTTCTTTCTCCATACTTCCACCTATAACTCCATCCCTCACACTGTTGATACAAACCACAATCCATCTGTCCCTGCCTCCTTGCCTGCCTGCATTCCTTCCCTCCTTGCTACCTTCTCTCCTGTCTTCTTTCCTGAATTCTTGTCTTCCTTTGCTTCATCACTCCATCCCTTTTCTTTATATCATTCATTGCTTCCTCTCCTTCTCTAGTTCCACAACTTTCCTTCTTACTTGGTACCTTCCTTAGCTCCGGATTTTTGGTATATTACCTCTTATCTTTTTTTAATCTTTTTTCCATCATCATTGGGAACACTGTGGCTACTTGCTACTACGATTCTGTTGTAGAGTATGCTGTTGCCATGTGGCAAAAAGGACATACTCATGTCTAATATGCTTTGGTCATTATGCACTTCCTGTTTAATATTGATAACCCAAGACGACCAGGATGAGGACAAATTGATCATCATTGTGCAACACATGCATGCATGTAGATGCCAGTTATATGAATAGTGGATCTGGAAGTAAACAAGGCTCTTGAGGGGAATGGATAGAAATGGGAAAATGGCCAATTGTTCACCCATGTTTGCCTAAGTTTCATATATCCTTTGGAACACGTCTTGGTCAGTTTCAAATTGAAGCAAATGTTTGTTTGTTGATCTCTTTCACTAAGGTAGGTGTGACTGGAGTAACTAGCTCATTTGTCGCCCCGGGTAGTGAGTCATTTCCATTTGAATATAACCCATTATTTATGCTATAGTTTAATTTGAACTAATGGTCAATTGGCAATGATGCTAACCTCTTAGATAAATGCATGGAAATGCCTTAAGAAGTTTGGGTTTTTACAGCCCAAGTGGTAGTCTCAACATATTGATGTCTGAAAACATGAGATGAAGCGCATCCCACTGTTGAAATAAAGCAACATTTTAGTTTTATTTGCTATTAGCCTATAAGAAACAATACAGTTGAATGACCCTTCATTGCTTGAATAAAGCTGGGCAGAGTCTTTATTCATTATAACAATACACATCGAAATTAATTTTCCTCCCAACTCTGGCACTGGCTTGGGATATTACTCTCTTTCTGTTCCTTATAAACTGGTGCTATTATATGATGATATTTTGAAAATGCTGCGGCAGATATTTCGCGTGTGTGGCATCGGAGCACCGTTGATTGGATGCTGTCACTAGCATGCTTGAATGTGGCAATTAGTAGGCCATAAAATAAGAATATCCAATTGGAATAGCTGAAGTTGGCATCATCTCTCTGAAATTATCGTTTGATAATCGATGTGATTTTTGATATTGAGAATTATAACTTTTATCAAAATTCAAAAAGCAGTCATGTGCCTGGAGGTAGCTGTTGTTTGACAGCACATGAAGTGTGGTCAAATGACTAGACATGGCTCCCTGATCCATAAACTTTTTGTGTGAATGTCTGACAGAAGAATCTCTGGCAGGATTGTCATTTTTGAGTAAAGGTGCTGCAGTTGACAGCATGTGCGTGCCAGATGGCTGGGTCTATGAGACAGCAGTGAACTTCGTGATGTTGAAAGGATTCCTTCAGTACTAGTGTCAGAGACTAAATCTGTTTTGGGATTACTGGCATTACCCTCATGTCCCAGGTGCAGTTGTTCATCCAGCTGCACAGGCAATGATTCACTTGTTACAGAAAACTTTTTAATCCTGACATTTCGTCTTATTCTTGCTAACAGTTCAGGACATCCTTGTTTGAAATTTGGATTCTGGTAGCACAGAAACTAAAACAAAAGGAGAAAGTTACTTGGAGACATTTGAAGCAGAGAGACTCAGGGCCAAACCTAGCCAAAGGAGATGAATTACCATTTACTCTCAATGGCAAAGGAGTCAATTGACGCATAAATACTTTAACTATATGCAGGGCTTAGTAGAAGAGAAACAGATAAATACAACAATGTTCTGAACCAATTGGATCTGCCACGTTGAACACAGAGAATCTGTTATGTGGTTTTGTACACAGTCCAAAGTGTAATTCTAATTGGCTAGCGATATTTTTGTAAATTCTAATGGTGAAGTCAAAATTTGTCCTTTACGAAGTGAACCTTTCTTTCCGTTACATTTTGTTTGGCCAGTCCTGGGCCTGGGACTCAGGGTCTAAGCACCGTGCCTGTCTTCTTCCCGCTCAAGGCTAGCACTCTGCCACCTGAGCCACAGCGACCCTTCTAGCCGTTTTCCACATATATGTGGTGCTGGGGAATTGAACTGAGAGCTTCTTGTATAGGAGGCAAGCCCTCTTTTCATAGGCCATATTCCCAGCCCTTTCCGTTACATTTGAAAGTAATTTGAGCTTTGGTATTTCTCTAGTTCACTGATAGAAGAAAAAGGTGTACCAAGAGAGGTATGCATAGCTATGTAAGGGAAAAAAAAATTGAAATTACCTTCCTTAAAGACGAGCCTTCCTCTTCCTCAGTCAAGAAGTCAAGCAGAGAAGCAGAACGATCAAATTGGTGATGAAGTTTACAGATTCAGTTGTCGAATTACACTTTTCATGCTGTTCGTTTCAAATATCTTGAAAGGATATTTCCGTCCCAAAATTTCTTCTTTAAATAGATCTTCATTAATCACAACAGAAGTTCCCTCCTCACCCCACCA
This sequence comes from Perognathus longimembris pacificus, assembly GCF_023159225.1. NCBI lineage: Eukaryota > Metazoa > Chordata > Mammalia > Rodentia > Heteromyidae > Perognathus > Perognathus longimembris. The sequence continues at coordinate 25,109 of NW_025955968.1, read as the reverse complement.
AATTGACTTGAATTTGTCACTTTCTACTATTGTCCAAAGCTCTGGGAAAAGTCAGGGAAAGAAAATCAGGGTCTGGAACCGATTCCAAGTCACAATCCTGGGATGGTAGTCCTTGGACCCAAGATGCCTGACACAAAGCTTGAAAAGCCAATTCCTCAACCACAGACCTTAATGCCGCCTCCTCTGCGAGTGAGGGTTCCCACCAGGAGGGTAGGTTGGAGGTCTCTGAACCTGTACAGCTCTGTTGGAACGTATTAGGCACATTTGAAAAATGTTCCTTCATGTCAGTTTCCTGCATGTTCAAGTCCTCATCCCATCTGCAGAGTAGGGTACACTGCAGCTTAAGGAGTCCTAGAGGGTAGCTATGTCTGCTCAAGTAGGTCTAGCACACAGCTAGACCATAATGAGCATTCTGTGACATCACAAAAACGTCTTTGGTCTCCTACCATGTGCTACGTAACCAGTCAGAAGCTTTCCTAGAAACTCTGATGCTAATCCTTTTATCCTAAATTGGAGACTGAATTTTCCTCTGTGGATAATGTGTGTACCTATGAGTCCAATAGAATCCTGCACATTGACATGGGAATCAATCAGCTGGTCAGACTCTGCTACGCCTAAAAGTTATTTTTTGGCATTCACTGCCTCTTGCCTTTCTAGCTTAATGTCCAGAGCCGAGGGCTGCGTACTTGCACTTCCCGAATGTGATGGAAGTTGATGACAGATCTGTTATATTAACATGAGTCTTCCAACAATGAGCATGTTAGTCAGTGTTTCATAATGACAGGGACAATATACAAGTCCTGTCTGAAAACATGATTATGAAAATATTCCTGAAAATTCAGTTGCTGACATTATTAGGGTTGGCAATTTTCACTGTATGGGATGATCTCACAGAAAGAGCTAAAGCTGGCACAAGGAATTCCTGTGACACTATATCTGCAGGAAGGGAAGCTACAGATAAAAGCACAATACTTTGATGTTGTCATCTCACAAGTGGATGCGAGTATAAAATGGATAAACTGTAGATATCCTACAATGCTGCAACTCATCTTCTGTGAAATTATCTGCCATTTTTTTCTATTTCAATTAACTTAGAGAGGTGAAGAAATAAAATTGTTTCAGATGGAAACCTGTGAGATAATGTGCATGATTTCATTTTCATTTCTCATCTATTTACTAATGGACTCTTCAATACTGCATACAGAATAATGAGCCCCAAGCCTTGAGGTAAAAAGCAGTGCAAGTGTAAACATAGGGAAGCTACTTGACAGCCATGAGTGAATGTGGGGGTGTTTAGTCTCCCAAGCTCTCGTGTACTGCGGAGACTTGGGAAAAAACGCCCCTCCCTGATGAGCCAAGAAGAGGAAAAGAGGGCAGACAGACTTCTATCCCAGCCCCACTTTCCTCAGCGGACAAACAGACAGTCTGGGAACCAATTCAATGCTAAGACTCATTTAATGGTAGAAAGAGCTGCACTTTTAAACGGGTGGGAGGGCGGCGCGAAGGGGAGGAATAGAATCGCCTATTAATGATACAAAGCACCTGGGGCGGGAGTGCCCACAAGTAATGATTTGCAGGTCCTTTACCTAAAAGCTCACCTACACACAACCACAAACAAGTAGAAATACACAGACATTCACACCTCTAGATCAACAAGATCTCCCAAATCCACATGCATAGATAGTGGATCTATGACATCCCATTGAACAGAGGGAGACTTAGCCTCAGCAAGGATTTCTGACACCCTTTCCTGGAACTCCTGGGGTCCAGTTGAGGAAAACTCACCTACACACAACCACAAACAAGCAGAAATACACACACATTCACCTCCGCTAGTTCAACAAGATCTCCCAAATCCAAAAGCATAGACAGTGGAACTGTGACATCCCATTGAACAGAGGGAGACTTAGCCTCAGCAAGGATTTCTGACACCCTTTTCTGGAACTCCTGGGGTCTCCTACCATGTGCTAGGTAACCAGTCAGAAGCTTTCTTAGAAACTCTGATGCTAATCCTTTTATCCTAAATTGGAGACCGAATTTTCCTCTGTGGATAATGTGTGTACCTATGAGTCTTTACCGACCTTGAGATATCACATATAACTCATTTTCCTTCAATGAGAAAAGAAAATTCTTACTAGAGTTACTTTATTTTAGTATGGCTTTGGGAATTTATCGAACACCCCCAAGACGGCGATGGGGATCCTGTGACCCATAGTGTTCCAGAGTCAACTTTTGCATAAGTCCTTTCTAAAATCCTCTAGTAGTTAGTGCTTTGTGTTTCATGTACTGACTGAAACAGGTCAGTGTGTGTTGGGTAGGTGATGTGGTGACTTGGACACAAGTATGCACCCATAACTGAAAAACGAGCAAGAGTTCATCCCTCCTTTTGGTTGCATGTGGGTCAGGTTTTGTCTCTGTGGACATTCTGTCATTAAACTTCTCTCGTGGTTTTGTTGTTTCTTACTGTCTATTTGGGGGCTGTAGATTTTCTCTAACTCTTTCCAATATCAAGCAAGTCTTCTGTGTTCCTTGAAGGCACTGCCAGTTGGTCTCAGTAGGGTGTCATCTGGAGGATAGAAATATCCAGAGGGGAGGATCCCCTTGAGATGTTTCAGGGTACAGTGATCATTCTGTCACTCTGAGGGTCAACTTGTCAATGCCTGTCTTGCATTCCGTAGAAGATACTTTGTCAATTACTTAGAAATTGACTTAGAAATCTTATGACCTGGTGCAGTGGATGAATAATATTTTCTATAGTACAAACTGAGTTTCATTTTTTTTCCCTATTTGAAATGACACGACAGCATTGTTTGTCAGATCAATGATATTGAATATCTGATATCAGTGTACTAATTAGTGTCCAAATAGAAGCACATTTTTATAAATGTACTATGTATTTTTATGAATTTCCTTGCTTCCCACCAATATCCTCTCTTTTTCATCTGACCTCTCAATGCTTTCATATATCCTTACTTCTACCTCCAACGTAGGCTCCCTTGCTCTCATCTTTCTTTCCTTTCTGCTATCATTCCTTCCTGCTACCTTTTCTTCCTTCCTTATCTCCCTTCATCACTCTCCTTCTGCAGGATTACGTTCAAATCCTCTTCCTCCATATTTCCACCATTAACTCGGAATCACCCACTTTCGATACAAACCATAATCCATTTCTCCCTGTCTCCTTACCTGTCTGCATACCTTCCCTCCTTGTACCTTCCCTACTGTTTTCCTTGGCTTCAACACCCCGTCCCTTTTTTGTATATCATTCATTCCTTGCCTCTCTTTCTTACTTTCTATAACTTTCCTTCTTATTTTTACCTTACTTACCTCTTGATTTATGGTACTTTACCTTTTATCTTATTTTTATCCTTTTTTTTCTCATCATAATGAACACTGTGGCTACTTGCTACTACTATTCTGTTGTATGACACGCTTTTGCCATTTGGCAAAATGGACATACTTATGTCTAAGATATATTTTGTTCATTTTGCACTTCCTGATTAAAATAGGTTACCCACCACAACCAGGATGAGGACAACTTGATCACCATTATGGTAGACATGCATGTGTGTAGAGGCCAGCTATATGAAGCTAGAAGTAACTAAGGAACCTAGAAGGGAATGGATGGAAATAGGAAAATTGCCAATCGTTCACCCATTTCTTGCCAAAGTTTCATATCGTTGGAATACTCCAAGGGCACTTTGAGATTTAAGCACGTTTGTATTTTGATCTCTTTTTATTAGGTACCAGTACTGGAGGAATTGGCTCATTTGTTGCCCCAGCTAATGTGTCATTTGCATTTGAATATAACCTATTATATATTCCATAGACCTATAATTCAACCAGCGGTCAATGGGCAATGTTGCTAACCACTTAGATAAATGATGGAAATGACATGAGAAGATTGGGTTTTTACAGCCCAAGAGGTAGTCTCTACATATTGATGTCTGGAAATATGACAAGAAGCCATTCCCCGGGCCTTTCCCATTTTATGATTTGAACCCAAAAAATGTCAGAAGACCAAAAACTACTTTCTCCCTAGAGTTTGTGTTAGCTGAGGCACCGACAAAAATGAAAGGAACCAGAGTGAGCTGCCGGGATAGAGATAAAACTAGCAGGCACTGAAGCCGTGATTTTTATTTCTCCATTAGAATCCTGATCTATCACTCCTGGAAGAATACATATGCCCCTCAGTGCAGAGCTGCTGCGACCATACATAAGCCAACCGATTCCCTTGGAAGGGGGCTAAGAACTCACGTAGGAAGGGCCTGAAATCCCATTTCTGAAGTCAGTGCTGTGCAGGTAAAGGAACCGAGATCCAGTCCTGCAATTCCTATTGTTGCTCAGAGGAGACTTGAAACTGATTGTTGCTGCAGGTGGTTTGGGGATAGGCTTGAGTTCAGGGGAAGCAAGGAGCCGCCCCAAATTTTTTTGCTGTGGGGCGAGGAGATGGCTCCTCTGCCAGTTTATTGAAATCTGGCGACCAGAGTCATTCAAAGTAGCTCAGCAATTTGTAACACAATGCTTCCCATTTTTACAACAGGGACAAATTTCAGTAATAGCTCTCCTTTTCTGATTAGGTCAGTGAGCCATTAAGTCGTCCATTTGTCTGCAGGACAAACAGATGCTGGGAATCCCAGCAGTACATAGATGTCCCTGTCGCCTTCTCCCCATACAGGACTCTGTGACCGAACTCTGTCACAGTCTGCCCTTGGAGCATTGCAGCCAGCGTGAGGCCCTGCACAAGGGATGGCCCCATGTCTGCACAAAGCCGAATATAGTCATTTATTCCTCCTTTTTTCTTAGAAGGCCTGATAGCTGCTTGGTAATTTGGGCATAAAGTTTTAGTAGCCAAGGTTTCCAGAATGACTTGAGTATGCCGGGAATATGGCCTAGTGGCAAGAGTGCTTGCCTCATATATATGAAGCCCTGGGTTCTATACCACAGCACCACATATATAGAAAATGCCAGAAGTGGCGCTGTGGCTCAAGTAGCAGAGTGCTAGCCTAGAGCAAAAAGAAGCCAGGGACAGTGCTCAGGCCCTGAGTTGAAGACCCAGGATTGGCCAATGAATAAATAAATAAATAAATAAGAATAACTTGAGTGAACGTCACTGTAGGGCCATATTGAACACGAGAATACTTTAGATTTCTTATTTGTTTAAATGTCAAAGCCTGATGAACACTTTTGTTACCTTCATCCTCCCATTTGATCTCTTGTTTAGATCTCTTATTTGTTTAAATGTCAAAGCCTGATGAACTCTTTTGTTACCTTCATCCTGCCTATCAGGAATAAAGGAAAACCAGAAATGTCCTCCCTTCTTGAGCCTGAGCCAAGGAAGTGTGCCACGCTTACGGGTAGGGGGACCAGGCACCTTTAACAGCACAGGCTGAGATGGTAGTAGCTGTGAGACCCTATCAGGCATAAGTTGGGGTGGGAAAGCATCAAAGTCCGCCAGGATTCTGGGCAGGGCCCACAATTCTCTACCTTTACAGGAGTTTACTGATTTGGATGATGTTGTGAAAATAGGGCTATAATTGATACCAAAATTTTCTCCACATGGGTCAATCTGCCTTTAGTAGGTTCATTACATAACTTTTCCTCAGTGTCTCAGCCATCTGAGTCTTCCTTAATATCTATCCCAATGGGTTGAGATCTTTTTTAATTTTCTCAACTCTTCCCAAACAGCTGCATAAGCTTGTGGGTTGGGTGATGCTCATCAAGTCCCTGTACAGTTTCTCTGTTCGACTGAATCTAATCCGGTCAAAGCATTAATTCTAACGGAGTCAGATTAGGACCATAACCTACTTCATGCCAAACTACTTCCTCTTTTTTGTTCATTTTATTTTTTCCTTTATTGTCAGAGTTATGTACCGAAGGATTAGAAGTTCATATGGAAGTCAGTAATATATTTCTAGTTCATCATGTTACCCTCCTCCGTCACCCCCCACTTCCAACTCCCTTGTCTCGTGCCCCATATAAGTTGTAGTATTGGTTTACACAAATGTTTTTGTAAATTTTGCTTTTGCAGATATTTGCATTTTTATGCATTGGCCCATGATTTTAGCATAAACTGTCTCTTTACTAGTATTTATACAGGAATCAAATTATTGACTTTTTTCTTCCACTAGTTTGTGGGGCAACTGTGTATACAATCTTGTCTGACAAGAGGAATTTGGCCAAGCTAATATTCATTGAATGGATCCAGTAATATAATGTGTTATGTACGTCCCAACATTAACACTGCAAGGCGATCACCAGTACCAAGGTGTGTACAATTATGTTTGGAGACTAAACCAATCAAGGAACCCTTCCCTTGAGATTTCCTTTTTCATTTTAGCTCCATGTTTTTCAACCATGAACTCTTATGATCTCCAAATTGATTTCCTGAATCAACAACTTTTCCCACTGCACATATAGGTCCCCTTGTAAAGGAAGAAGAGATTCAGCCTCTTCTGTACCTTGGGATGATTTTAAATATGGTGTCTTCATAGCTCGCAAGCGGTTGTTGAGAAAGATGTTTGTAGGAGCCCAAACTAAATGTCTACAACAGAAGACTATCTTCTCCTTTGAAGTATCCATTCAGTATGCGTAAATTCCAACATAATTGGATCAAACAAAACCCGTGCCTAGTCATACTGTTACATAGATTTTACATTGCAATACTCAAGATGGAGTGAATGAGAGGGTTCTTAAGTCATCCCCATCAAACCAGTTCACTTCAGGAAGAATTAACAACAGAAATCATAATGGAGTTTTGCTTTTAAACATAAAATAGGAGATACAGCTTCTCAGCCCATTTGTACATATAAACCACATATGGTTCCATCTTTGATAATGTACTCTAAGAGTATCACTTGCTGCAATTATATGATTGCAAAATGAAACAAATTGGGAGGTCTGGAGGGAAAAGCAGATGACATTAAATGAGTCACAGTTGGCATTTCTTTATCCCAACATTGGTGTAAACACTATTGGGTGTCCATTACCCACCATACAAGACAAAGAAATAGAGTTCCATATAATATTTTTTTTCAAAATTTTTTTGTCAAACTGATGTACAGAAAGGTTACAGTTTCATATGTTAGGCACTGGATACATTTCTTGTACAGTTTGTTACCTTGTCCCTCATTCCCCCCTCTCTCTTCCCCCTTTCCCTTCCCCCCCGTAGGTGTTCAGTTCACTTACACCAAACAGTTTTGCAAGTATTGCTTTTGTAGTTGTTTGTCTTTTTTTTACCCTGTGTCTCTCAAATTTGGTATTCCCATTCAATTTCCTACTTCCAATACCAGTATACACGGTTTCCAATATACTCAGATAAGATTACAGAGATAGTGTATGTACAACCACAGGAAGGTGATACAAGAACATCATCAATAATAGAAGCTACAGATACACATAGGACGTTGAAAGTAGTTACAACTGTTTCCATAACATACAGTTCATTTCACTTAGCATCATCTTATGTGTTCATAAGGGTATAGCTATTGGGCCTTGTGATGCTCTGCTATGACTTGCCTAAACCTGTACTAATTATTCCCAATAAGGGAGACCATAGAGTCCAAGTTTCTTTGGGTCTGGCTCACTTCACTTAGTATAATTTTTTCCAAGTCCTTCCATTTCCTTACAAATGAGACAATGTCATTCCTTCTGATAGAGGCATAAAATTCCATTGTGTATATGTACCACATTTTCCTGATCCATTCGTCGACTGAGGGACATCTGGCTGGTTCCAGATTGTCGCTATGACAAATTGTGCTGCAATGAACATTACTGTGATTTTGTTTGTGGTCTTTGGGATAGATACCCAAAAGTGGGTCTGCTGGGTCATAGGGGAGTTCTATTTTTAGCCTTCTGAGGAATCTCCATACTGCTTGCCAGAGTGGCTGAGCCATTTTACATTCCCACCAACAATGAAGTAGGGTTCCCTTTTGGCCACATCCCCTCCAACAATTGTTATGACTAGTTATCGTGATACATGACATTCTTACTGGGGTGAGATGGAATCTCAATGTTGTTTTGATTTGCATTTCTTTTATGGCCAGTGATGTAGAGCATTTTTTCATATGTCTCTTGTCCATTCTCATTTCCTCATCAGAGAAGTCTCTTTGTAAGTCTTTAGCCCACTTGATGAGGGGGCTATTGGTTCTTTGTGGTTTTGTTTTGGAAAAGGCAAATTTTTTAGTTCTGCATATATTTTAGAGATGAGGCCTTTGTCTGTTGAATGTCCGGTAAAGATCTTCTCCCAGTCTGTGGGCTTTCTGTTTATCTTGCGAGCTATGACCTTTGCCGTGCAGAAGCTCTGCAGTTTGCTGCAGTCCCATTTGTCCAACCTTCCTTTGATTTGTAGCCATTCTGGGTCTTTGATGTGCCTGTCTTGTGGTTCCCTGCACTGGTCGAGAATATTTCACAAACCCACTATTGGAATAAAAAATATGTGTGACTTTTTTGTAACTTGGTACACATTGAATTTTACAATATATAAAGTCACTTTGTGTTTTATTTCTTCTGTCCCTGACTTTTGGTAGTCACAGACATATTTTCTACAATTTCATGTAAATGACCAACTTTACCGAACTTGAGACATGCCATGTAAATCATTTCCCTTAAAAGAGAAGAGAAAATTCTTACTAGAGTCACTTTATTTTAGGCTGGCTTTGGGAATTTAGTGAACAACCCCCAAGACTGTGATGGGGACCCCGTGACCCAGAGTTTTCCCCCCGGGTCAACTTTTGCATAAGTCTTTTGACAAATCCTCTAGTGGTGTGTGGTTTGGGTTTCATGCACTGACCTACACAGATCAGTGAGTGCTGGGTAGGTGACATGGTGACTTGGATGCAAGTTTACACTCCTGCTTGAAAAAAGTGGCAAGATGTCATCCCTTCTTTTGGGACCTCGTGGGTTAGGTTTTGTGTCTGTAGGCATTCTGTCATTACACTTGTCTCTTGGTTTTGTAGTTTCTTACTGTCTATTTGACAGACTTTGGTTGTCTCTAACTCTTCCTAATATCAACAAGTCATCTGTGTTCCTTGAAGGCACTGCCACATGGCCTCATCAGGGAGTCATCTGGAGGATAGAAATATCCAGAGTGGAGCATCCCCATGAGATGTTTCAGGGAACAGTGTTCTTTCTGTCACTCTGGCAGTCTACTTGTCAATGCGAGTCTTGCATTCCATAGAAGAATAATGTTGAGCCTTCCTTAGAAGTTCACTTAGAAATCTCATGACCCTGTGCAGCGGATGAATAATATTTTCTATAGTACAAACTGTTTCATTTTTCCCTATTTGAAGTGACACTAAAGCTTTTTATGTCAAGTAAATAATACTGAATATCTGATATGAATGTACTAAGTAGTGTCCAATGAAAGCACAGCTTTATAAATGTACAATGTATTTTTATGAATTTCCTTGCTTCCCATGAAATATCGTTTGTTTTTCATCATACCGCTCACTGCTTTCACGGTTCCCTTACTTCTATCTCCCACACAGTCTCCCTTGCTCTCATCCTTCCTTCCTTTCTGCTGTCATTCTTTCCTGATTACTTTTCTTCCTCCTTATCTCCATTTGTCTCTCTCTCCTTCCCCAGGATTCCATTCGGATCCTTCTTTCTCCATTCTTCTACCTTTAATTCAATCCCAAACACTGTGGATACAAACCACAATCCAGCTCTCCCTGCCTCCTTTCCTGCCTGCATTCCTTCCCTCCTTGCTACCTTCCCTCCAGTCTTCCTTCCTCTCTTCTTGTCTTCCTGTGCTTAATCACTCCATCCCTTTTCTTTATATCATTCATTGCTCTCCTCTCTTTTCTCTCCTTCCCCAACTTTCCTTCTTACTTGGTACCTTCCTTAGCTCCAGATTTATGGTATATTAACTCTTATCTTTTTAAATCTTTTTTCATCATTATGAACACTGTGGCTACTTGCTACTACTATTCTGTTGTAGAGTACACTGTTGCCATGTTTGCCATTTTTCTTGTGTTCCTTCTGCACATTTGGATTGGGAATGCCATTCTACCAGCACCTGTGAGCACTGTTAAGACCCAAAGCAGCCCTTACCAAGCACTCTTGTGTAAATCTTACAAGTTCACAATTATATACAGATACCTTGTATACCTGTTTTTTTTTTTGTTTTTTTTTTTTTTTGGCCAGTCCTGGGGACTGGACTCAGGGCCTGAGCACTGTCCCTGGCTTCTTCCCGCTCAAGGCTAGCACTCTGCCACTTGAGCCACAGTGCCCCTTCTGGCCATTTTCTGTATATGTGGTGCTGGGAATCGAACCCAGGGCCTCATGTATATGAAGCAGGCACTCTTGTCACTAGGCCATATCCCCAGCCCCCTTGTATACCTGTTTATAAAATTAGATTTGGTGTTCCTAAAGATTACAATTTCAATATAACAACCGATCCTGGGCACTGTATTCAGTAGTTACTTATTTACTGTTACAACCCTATAAGCAATTCTTATTCTTATATTAAGTTCTTTTAGGACTGCTATTCTCTATGAATCCCTTTGTTTCACTGTGATTAAGCAGGGATAACCTCTATCCAATAACCAGGAGTCAATTGAACCTGGAAGTCCAGGCAGTAAGTCAGGAGTGTAAGTTAGAGGTAGTAAAGAGAATAGAGTAAAACATATTGGGGGGGAGGGTGAATTTTTTTTGGGGGGGGCAGTCCTGGGCCTTGGACTCAGGGCCTGAGCACTGTCCCTGGCTTCTTCCGCTCAAGGCTAGCACTCCGCCACTTGAGCCACAGCGCCGCTTCTGGCCGTTTTCTGTATATGTGGTGCTGGGGAATCGAACCTAGGGCCTCGTGTATCCGAGGCAGGCACTCTTGCCACTAGGCTATATCCCAGCCCGGGAGGGTGATTTTTGTTTAGTTTCAGTGACGTGGAAATGTGAAGAGTAGAATCAGTAGAAAGAACAAGGGTAAAATGATAGACAATTGAGTGTTAGCAGAAAGAGTGGAGGTGGTATTCATAGGAAAGTAATTTTTAAAGAAATAGAATGCAAAGAGAGAAATGAAGTAAAAATACTGGAAGACAGATGCATAAAACAGAGAAAAATTATTTTAAAAAGAAAAAGAAAAAGAACCAGAAAAACAAACAACCAAAATAATAGCACAAAAAACTTGATAAAACAAACAGGTAAAAATGAAAAGAAAAAATCAACGATGTTTCAGAAGTGAAAAAATTTAAAAAAAAACTTTTTTTTTAAAGTTTAAAAAATGTTTGAGAATAAAAAATAATGGAGTCTGGCTTGTTTGGGTAGTCCTTCCCCAGTCTCTGGTTTCCTTGAGTCTGGTCTGCAGTGTATTTTCCTGATTGGCTGGTTTGACTTGATTTCAGTTAAGAGAGGGTGGATCTGTTCTGACCCTTCTCCTTTGTTGGTGCAATCCTGGCTCTCTGTAGTTTACACAGCTTGCAGGTAGGCCTTGGGCATCCTCTGTAGATGGGAACGTGAGCAGTTTGGGGAACTGTGGCTCCTCTGTCTGCTGTGGGCCTGGGGCCTTTAATGCCTGGCTTTGTATAGGCTGTGGACTCAGCAGGACAGGGCGCCTCTGACCTGGTTTACCCGGCTGAGCGTTGCTTGCCTTGGGAAGTTTCCTCCCTCCTGGGCAAGGCGGCCACCTGGTGGAGCTGGCTATGGAATTCAGCTCTCATTCAGGCTGGGAATTGGGCTTCCTCTGTGACGGGATCATTTATTTGTCTCAGGAACTATTTGTTCCCCCATCTGGTGCTTCCTTGCCACTGGTAGCTTCTTGCTGCTTTTGCTTTAAATTTAAAAATTCTGGCAGACAGGGCAGGGCACCTTGGCTAAGCCATGGCCCAAGACACACCTACCTCCTGGCAGGTGGCGTTCTCTTGGGCAGAGCTGGCTCTCACTGGTCAGACTCTCTTGCCCATTTCAAAGATGGCTACTTTGACCTCACTTTCCCCAGGCCTGCTTTAGATCCAATCTGGTGACCCTTTACCAGGGTCAAAAATGCGCTTTTCTATGGCTTTAGGAAAAGGGATGCCTTCCAGAAGCTCCTCTGTGGGCACAAGTGAGAATATTTTTCCTGGGGTACTCATGCTTTCTCTGGGATTTCAGGTCATCTGTGCTCAGCCGCCATCTGGAGGATTTCTACCTGGTCTATGCTGTTTGCTTCAGCACTGTGGAGTGCCGGTCACTGTGCAGGCACGGTGCTGGCGCCGGCACTGGCGCAGCAGCGGGATGCCACACGGACCTCAAATCTGTATTATTAGATGAGCAACGTCAATTTTTCCTTCCTGGCCAGAATCCCTATAGTGTTAGAACTTACTCTGGCTTTCTTTCTAGGAGTAAAAGTTTCTATGGGCTGAGAAAAATGTGATGTCGGAGGGAGCTCAGCTAGGGCTCTGCTGCTCCGCATCCATCTTCCCTGAAGTCCCCATGTCTGTTCTATGCTGACACAAAAGTCACCACATTATTGTAAGTAAATAGTTTTTCATAGCAATTGAGTTTACAAATTTTATCTATTTTTTGTATTTGTGGTGAAGGTTTTTAAATTTTTATTGTCAAACTGATGTACAGAGAGGTTACAGTTTCATTTGTAAGGCATTGGATACTTTTCTGGTACTGTTTGTTTACCTCATCCCTCATTCTCCCCTCGCCCTCCCCCTTTTTCTCTCCCCTCATACGTTGTCCAGTTGATTTATACCAAACAGTTTTACAAGTATTACATTTGTAGTTTTTCTTCTTTTTGTCCCGTGTCTCTCAAGGTTTGTATTCCCTATCACTTTCCTAGTTCTAATAACAGTATACAAAGTTTCCAATGTACTCAGATAAGATACAGTATAGTTCATGTACAAACAAAGGAAGGGGATACAAGAAGATTATCAACAATAGAAGCTACAGTTTCACATGGCATGTTGAAAGTTATTCAAACAGTGATATAATATTCGTTTCCAGAACATAGCGTTCATTTCAATTAGCAACATCTTATGTGTTCATAATGTATAGCTATTGGGCTTTTGTGATCCTTTGCTGTTACTAGCCTAAACCTGTGCTAATTATTCCCTATGAGGGAGACAATAGAGTCCATGCTTCTTTGGGTCTGGCTAACTTTACTTAGTATAATTTTTTCCAATATCATTGGAAGATATATATTTAAAAAAAATTTTTTTTTGCCATTCCTGGGCCTTGGACTCAAGGCCTGAGCACCATCCCTGGCTTCTTCCCGCTCAAGGTTAGCAGTCTGTCACCTGAGCCACAGCGCCCCCTTTTGGCCATTTTCCATATATGTGGTGCTGGGGAATAGAACCCAGAGCTACATGTGTAGAACGCAAGCACTCTTGCCACTAGGTCATATTCCCAGCCCGGAAGATATATTTTTAAAATAAGAATTGGTGAAAAAATTCAAATTCTACGAATATTATACTTTCCCCTTACCTGTACAAATCCTTATTAATGGTATTTTGCATCAAATTGTTGCCATGCATTCACAGTGATGTAAAATGATAATGAAATTATGCAATAAAATATTCTCCCAGAAAGTGGTCAGTCATCTGGATAGAGTGAATCCCTCTAACCCAACTTTATATCATATTTACATCAAATGAAATCAACAAAATTTAATTGATGTCACATTTCCTGTCACATATTTTTCAGGTGAGACTTGTCTAATATGGAGAATTTTGGCAGATTCATTCAGAACTGTTTGAGCTACATAATAAAGCATGAAAATTTACAAATTAATTAAAATTTCCTAGACCACGTACCACATATATCTAATCACATGCATCAGAGTTAGCTGGTAAGTGACATTCTTCAGGAATCACCTCGATTTTCTTCAAAGAAAATTTAAAACTCCAGGTGGTTTCATTTCAAATGTATTAAAAAATTTGTGAGATACAGAACAGTACCTTTCCGAATGTTGGGATTTACCATCGTATATTGAAATAAGTATTAATTGGTTGTAGTTACTTTTTTCCAAATGTGCCCTGTATGAACCAAAAGAAAACGGTATAAAAGTGAATGCTTCATAGTACAATGGTAAGGACATGAGGGGTTTTACAAGTCCAGCTGACTAGAGGTGATTTTCTTCCTTAACTCTGTGGAACTGAGGTATTACATTAGTTCTATGCTTATTCCAAAAGAATATCTGAAAAAAGCCACATGGGACTGAGGAATTAGAATATGTGTGGTTTTGTTGGATAGTTTTGAAAATCTCTAATCGGAACAAAGTATATAGTCACCTACGTACTGAAAAAGAAAAGAGGCAAAGAGAATTCCCCCAATCTCAACAAGGAAAGCAAATTCTGCAAAGAGACTAAAATCCACAGTTTTCCATAAAGGTGTTTTCAAAAGGAAGGGACCAGGCTTGTTGTCTCTATTTGGCATTATTGGGATATGAATAATTTATGTCATGTTCAGTTCATGATCTGAGTACATTAGCCATTTTGTAAATCTCTTAAATCCTATCATACTTCTGGATTGAAATTGGAATACCACATCTGACTACCTGCTATTATGATATCTTGCACTGGAGACATTTGTACTTACATTCACGTGATCTTTTTTCCCATTGATGGTAATCTCCCTGATATTTCCTCACCTGCCGCTTGAACCTGTGATGACTTCCACTACACATCTGCCAGTATTATGTCTTCCATCCTGTACCCTAATCACGTACATATGAGGAAAAGCATTTTTAACTTCATGAAATATCAATTTGAACATTACACTTGTAACATTGAAACAGATTACAGTGAAGCATGAGTCCTCAACCACAGTTCTTTATGAAATTAGGCCAACGAAGGAGACAATTATTTTATGGAGGTATATTTCTATATAAATTGAATTCACGATGCAATTAGTGTTTGTCTAAAAGAACAAAACTGAAATTTTCAGAATCGTTTAGAACTTCAATCTGTAAAAATACTGGCTGTTCTTTGGGAAAGTGGATAACCAAGTATATAGCCTATTGTAATATGCAATGGATAGTGTATCTGCAAAGATTAACTGAATGCAATATGAAATTTATAATGATCACTGAAAACTAAAATTCCTCTTGCACACGTGTACTCTTATCTGCAATCACAAAAGACATTTATTTCTAAGTCTCCACACACTCTGATTACTTAAAAATATTCTCTGCAAATATTCAAGGAAATGTGTCGAAGGGTGGACAATAAAGTATCATTATCATCAAAGTGAGGACATCATTGAATACAGAGGTACAAGGGAAAAAAAATCTGAACAGCATGTTCTTCATTCTTGTATCTACTGGAAACAAATCAGAACCTCTCTGTACCTAGGAAATGGTGTTTGTTTTTTTTCTCCAATTGCAAGAAATTAAGCTGGGTTTTATTTAATTAAGAGAGTCTCAAATGTCTTCTTTTCTTAAGTAATTATATAATTTTTATTATTCTGTGAATTGGATAATAGTCCTTCCAGTTTGATAAATGTGACAAAAAAATGTGAAACTTGATAATTAAAGGCAAGAGCACTGATTCAGAGGTTACTCACAATACATTCAAGAATCCATTGGATTAATTGAGATCCCTGTTTTGGAAGATGTTTAAAAGAATACACAGCACATCAGTATAGAATGCTGTCAAGTAATTTAGGAAGTATTCTTTACTACACTTCCTTCATGTTTGAGACAAACTGGTTCCAGATGATGAAAAGTTTTCATTTTCAGTTTATCAGGCTAATGAAACAGAAAATGCATATGCGAATACTGACAAAATCAACATTTTCTCAGTGAGTAAAATTCTGAATATGTACTCTTGAAAGACAGAAAGAATTTCAACATGAAATTCGTGAAAACAAATTCTTACTAAGCCTAAGATTAATTTAAAAGAAATCTGTGAGTTGGTTTCCATTTTATATTTAAACTTATAGGTGATCATTTACATCTCAGAAACACTTGGGAAATGCAACTAGTAGCATGCAAAAGACATTTAGCTAAACAATGGAAAGGAATTTTCAATTACTTATCTGAATAATCGCGTGCTACGTTTCATTCTTTTGCATCACCACAGAAGTAAATTTTTCAGTTCTAGAATGAGAATTAATTGTTCATTTACTGGATTATACTTGGAAGGATTCCATAAATTAATGAAATTGATGTTGGATAAATAAACAATAAAAATATAGGGAGTAGTAATAATTCCAACAACATAGTCAAGATGAGGGGCACAAGTGAAAAATCATAATATATATTGATATATGTACATCTGCATACATTATATCATATGGACCCAATGATTACATTTAGATAGGAATGTGAATATATATGTATGTATATCACTATTTATATATCTCTCTGTATACAGGTACATATATATGTGTACATACACATGTACGTGTGTGTGTGTGTGTGTGTGTACCTAAATGTAGTATGGATGTTTGGATGCGTATATGCAAAAATAAATAATTAAATTCGTGAAAGGCATGTTGTTTGAAGAGTGAAAAAACGAAATAAGCTGTAGAATCATTCAATATAAAACACACTGTTAAAACATTTATTTAAAGGACAATATCAGTAATAAAGAGAAGGAAATCTCAATGTGTTTATATTGATGAATATCGTATTAACATAGGCATGAATAAAAAGAATAGTTGAAAGTAAACCTGAACCAGTCAAATAAGACCTTGCATTAGAATTCTTGCCAGTATTTGAAATGCTGAATTTCAAACTTTATGCTTTAATCCTGGCAACTAGCAAACATTTGGTGCTTTAAGTCAATCAGGTTTCATCCAAGCTGCGTTAATACAATATACATTCCCCAGTTCAACACTCCTACTTTTACGAAATAAAATATGAGATCATTTTCCAGATAGTTCCCAGAAAGGTATGTCGCCAAATCTTCCTCTACATTATTTAGTAGTTATATTTGAGCAAGTAGTAATAATATTGTTAGTAACACGTTTGTTTTTTTCCATATGCTTGTGCAGGCAAAGTCTGATTTCATTTCTTTTAAGAAGAGGTTACCCTTTTTAGAGCAGTTGCTGTGATGTTTCCAAATGCATTATACTGATAATTGTTAGGTGAGTTCCTTAAAACAACACCTGAAATTGTAGTCATCACACCTAATATGATATACTGAGTTTGCAGTAGGACTACCTTTATCACATAAAGCAGTTATTCTTTGGTTACTCTCCCTCTGTTTTACTTCCTCATGAAGACCTAGAATTTCACTATGGATACCATAATTATGAAAAAAGCTTTAATGTTTTATATATGTAATATATCATTTCATTATTGAGTATAGTACTTAAAATATTAAATGGAAATCATTGTACAAGAAACATTACATTTTTGGCTATCCCAAAGAGGCATTTTGTTCGCTTTGGTAACAACGTGAGTTCAAATTTATGAAGTATGTAATATTTCCCAAAATTCTTTGATGATTTTACTGTCTTAATAAAACACAAAATCCTGGGGAATCATTTCTCAATAGAAGTATGAGAACAAGGAGAAATGAAAATTGGATTGCTATAATTTTGGCTTTCTAGGTGAATACTCCATAAGGTTTAAAACAGAGAAACATTGACTTAATCATTCCAAAATGCAGTAACAAATTTTTCTCTAAATATCCATTTTGATAATGTGGTAATCCATCACCATTCGTTGTGTCATAATTCCATTATTCTAGGAGAAAATGAGAGATAGTCACTGAGAGAAACACATTCATATTGGGTGACGTCCTTGGGTAAACCTGTTTCACAGATGATTTTCTATACCTGAAACACACTGTGGAATATTTTCTAAAACATTTGAAATGCTTTAAATTACAAAGAGAACTGTCTCTATTTCCATATTACATAGAGTTTTTCAACTTTCTTATCCTTAGAAATTTCATCCTATATTCTTTGCCTTAATAAATGCATGTCCAGAATGGGAAATGATTTTCATCTAATTTTTGTAATGTTTTAGATAATTCACTTCAATTCCCAGGTAACATAATGATTCTAGGGGATAAATCCCAATGAATATACTAAAATACACTTGACTTGAAATTATTGTGTTACTAATATATATGTACATAATCTATCATATAATATTATGTATACTACATATTGTAAGATGTATATATATGTATATATATATAAATAAATATATATATATACATATATATCGTTCATTGTGGAGTATTTATAATGCAGAAATTGATGTAAAACTATGAGTTTAGTATAGAGTAAAGTTTGGCCAGAATGCAAATGGACAAATTAGAACTGATATCTAAACTCTTCCTTTTTATGCCTCCATTTTCCCCTCTGTCTCAGCCCAAGTTATTCTGGTGCCTTATTCATTGGTTCAAAGCATTATTTCAAAATGCAATGAATAGAAAGTGTTTTTTAATTTTTTTTGTTAATTGCTTCAAATACTGTGTCATCACTGGAATAAATCTATGATTCTTCATTGGATTATGGCTGGATATTCATTCTGAGCAATGATAGATCTCTTGGAACGCTACTGGGGAACTTGAGATTTCTGTTGTGTTTTGGAAAATTCATGGAAGTAGGATGAATACCTTGGAAAAAATTCTCCTGTCTTCAAGGATTGGAAGTGTGGTAATCGTTTCTGGGATATGGGATGTCGAATATCTGCATCCACTAGTTTCACATGGCTATTAAACACAATGAATTTATTTTGCAGCTATTGTAACAAGAGACTTGAAGAGAAGTGACCAATTCCGTGGCAGTTTTATAAATTTGAATATTACAAAGTAGGTTGGATTGGTGGAAGACTTATTAACTATGAAGTGATGAGAGATGATGATAAAAGTGTAACATGCTGAAACACCTGGAAGATTCAAATTAAGATCAACTAGTGTGACTTCAACCATGCCAGAAAAGTCACAATTTTCTATTCCAATGGTCAAAATTCAAGGATTGGTGTGTACCAACACATCTAGGGAAACATAATCACAAAGACCCCCCTCAAAAGTAGAACTTTCCGGGGCTAATATTTCAGTATGGAAAACCATATTAAGAAAGAATGTGGGCTACCTGGATATCTGACGCAGTGTGATTTTTATTTCCAAATAGAAGCTGAAAAACTCTTTCTAAAGAAATAGGAAAACATTTTGCATGAGAGCATAAAAGGTTAATCATTTCTCCCTTCAAAGAAGTTGTTATTCCTTTAGACTGCTTGATATAATCAATTTATAAATTCCCTGTATTTCCCTGTTATTCTCCTAATTTGGGTGCCCTTCAGAATGACCAAAACAAACGAGTTCATCTCATCCGAATTTCTGGCCTCTGGGTGTGGGGTAAACATGGATGCTTCAGTCAGTGAATATATAGAAGCTTTTGGCTGGACATAGAAATTATTTTTATTGTGTTACAATGAAATTGAAGATAGCAGATAAAGATGGAAGTCCAATTAGATTTTTCTCTCAACTCTGAATAATGCAAACTTACTAAAATAAGAGAAAGGTTTGTTTAGGTTGCATCATTTTTGTTGGAAGCATATAGTTCCCTATGAAATGGCTGTAAGATATAACATCATAATGTTTGATTACACTACAGGAATAATATGAACATTGAAAGTAAATTTTTTCTGTTATAGTTTCACTTGTGAAAAACACCAGCATGAGTTTAACATATTACAAAGCATGCATGTATTTCCCTTGATGTTAACAACGGCTCTTGGCACTGACAATAACATATCGAGGAAAACCTGCATTGATTTAATGTGAGCCAACAGAAATACAATTGTTTATTTTTGACTTAGTATTTGTGAAGAAAACATATCAGGCGACTTGCAATAAAAACCTAATTCCCTCAAAGAAAATAGTTCACGATGAAGAGTTATTGGAAATAAAAGCTTTCTGATTGTAGTCATCACATATTTATTTATATAAATTGGACGTTTTCTTTCTGAAATTGTTAAACGTAGCTCTCCATGACTTGTGTAACAATGGACACTCTCAATTTTGGGTGTGGTAATGATTCCATTAGCTTCCTAAGATAGATTCCCAATGAAGTTTTTTGTTTCTTTATCTTTGGCATTATTTAGACTGGATATTTAAAGAACTGGTCCCAGATGATAAAAGGGTGGATCCGGCTAATGAAACACATAATGATCATGTCAATATTGACAAAAAATCAAGTTGTCCTTACTGAGTAAAATTCAAAATGTTTCAAGTTGTGTTTTCAAAGAATTTCAATATGAAATGATCAAGAAACCAAGTATCCTTGTGAGCTTGAAATGACTTTAACAATAAGATTGCTCCACTCCAATTTAAATCAATATTTATACATGAGAAATTACATATCTTAGGGTCTTAGAAACATTAGTATGAGAGCAGTAGTATGGAAAACACATTCGGCTTTAAATGAAAAGGAGTTTTCACTTATTTATTTTCAGATTCTTTTAATACCTTTCACTTTCTTCTTTCAAGACAGTAGTAAATTGTACACTGTATCAGGTGTATGTGAATACATGGGTTTACTTAACAATTCACGGATGGATTCCCTAAATTATCAAAGGTACACTGTGAAAATGAGAATCACTACATTATAGCAGCACATAGGTCGTTATATACATACATGGACATATACATACACAAATAATGGAAACCCACTGATTGTACATGTCCCTATGTAAATAAACATAATCATATATACATATATATCATTGAAACTATATATGAAATTTTGTTTATTATGTAGTGGTTGATGTCTGAGAGCAAATTAAAATGTTAATTGTACTAAAGAGAGGACATGGTAGTTTGAAGTGAGGATTAAAATAAATAATCTCCACATTATTTCAGGAGAAACAATAGTGTGGAAACAATTTTATATTTAAAGGGCATATAATCATTAGGATAGAGGAAAGCCAAATATGTTTACATTGTGGAGTGTCACCTAAAAGTAAGCATGAATACAAGGAATAGTTGAATGTAAACTGAGCCAGTCAAATAGGAGAATGCATTAGAAATCTCGTATTTTATAACATGGATGAATTCAGTATTTTTTGGTGCAATCGAGGAATCTATCATTTATTGGATCTCTTTTGTCTATCAGTTTTGTGCCAAAGTGCTTTAGGCACAAGAAACACATCCCAAAAGTACAGGAAAAAGTATCAATTTCCAAGATAATTCCCAGAAATGGCAGCGCCAATTATCTTCATGGAAAATATTTCGATAGTTATACTTGTGCAGGTAGTAATAGTTTTTCGAAGTTATATTTCTGTTGTCTATAGGCCTGTGAAGCAAAGCCTGAATCCATTAGTGGCAACAGATTTTAACATTTCTTAGTTATTGTTGTAGTTAATTTTTTAATCCCTTGCACTGACATTCGATCATTTTAGGTCAATAAAAAATTATATATTGCAACAATATTCTTAGAGGCTTACTCTACTTGGAAGCAGAATAGTGGGGGACCCTTTCATCCTTATGGTCTACTCCATAAGCAATATAAGAAGCAATTCATGCACAGGAATGTATATCAAGCCAATATACGGAAATGGGGGGTAATGAAAGCATATTTCGTTATACTGATCTCACTTATTTAAAACACTTCAGAAACAAATACCGAGGTCCCAAAGAACATGAAATTTCATGCATAGTATTTGCTGCCCATTTGTGTGATTCTCTCATCACCATCCTTACAAGTGCTGAACCTACTTGTTTTCCCATAGAGTGGGAATGGATGCCATTTCTTGAATATAGAAGATTTTGAATTGACATGTAAACAGTTTTTTATCGTGTTACAGTTTAATTGAAGGCAGCAGACTACATATGAAATTTCTATTACATTTCTCTCATATATTTGTATAATGAAGAGTTAATATAGACAAAATATTATTGAAAATTCTATTTCAAAATTTATTCTGCCTCATTTTTGGTGAAAGCATTTACATCCCTATGAAATTTCTTTACGGCATCAACTATTATATTTTATGTCCCTCCAAAGGAGTAATAGGAACATTGAAACATAGTATTCCCTTAAGTATTTATTACTTAAACACCAGAAAATAACTGCATGAGTTTTGCTCTATGACAAAGCATCCATGTATTTCATCTAACAGCATCTCTGGGTATTGATATTAAAATACGAAAGAAAAAGTGAATTGCTTTCTGTGAGCAAACAGATATATTGCTTATTAAGAATTAGTGCAGGAAATTTATAAGACACTGTACAATAATAAAATTTCATAAATATATGCATGTCAACTGCTGTTTGAATAGTTCAAGTCTACAGGCAATTGTCTACAGTTTCTCCTGTGTACATATGCTTAGAATATTGCATGAAAGTAAAAAAAAAAAAAAAAACACATTAATATTCTAATGCCCTGATGTTTGTGGGAATCCTTTTATTCTAATTGCATCAATAAACACATTGTTTCAGGCAAGTTTGTGTTGGAAACCATATTTTCCAAAATCCTAACAAGATGTTCTGAGCCAATCTTAGGTGTTTATGTCTTCTACTAAATTGTCATAATCATGTATGCTTCCCTATTGTATTGGAGAAATTTCATTTTTTATTTTGCTGTGGAAGTGAAATAAATTGAAACACCATTCCAACATGTCAATCCAAAGACTTCACCAACATACATAAGAGTATTTCACATAGAAATTCAAAAGTCTACTGAAATGGCACAACAGGAATGCATTAGCGCAAGTGATGTAAAGTAGCCAAATAATGATTTCCAAATTATTTGCAGACAAAATTGAAGGAAGAATTTTGTGCTCAAATTTTCACCTGTTAAAGGTTAAGATTCTTCTCTACTATATTAAGAACAATTAAAACATTCTATTATATTTACCCTGGGTTTCCAAATTTGAATTACTATGGAGTCACATAAAAGGACATGCCCAAATATAATCATTGGGAATTAACACATTAACAGTTAACTACATTTGGGGATTATCTCACTTTCAAATTCAGACAGCGTATAGAAGACTTACAAGATTCAGGAAATCTACTGCTGCTTATAATTGGTTTTCTGGGTATGAGTTTGGATAGATTTTCAGAAGCAAAATTACATTAACCTGAATATAAATCTTGATGAACTTTACGTGTCCACTCATACAGTGTTGTTCTTGTTACAGAAGATGCTCATAACACATACAAGTGAAGATTTATTATGGAAGTAGACGTAATTTCAACTACTTATGGCCAGGTCATTTTGAGTGTCATATAAACCATCCATTCATTATTCTTGTGTACTTAAAGAAGGAAGAACTCCAATAAATCAGCATTTATATCTATGCAGGAAAATGTTTCACAATCATTTCACATTTCTGGAAGTTTTACTATATTCGCAAAACTATGTACCAACATTATTATGGCAGCTTTTCCTCAGTGGTGATCATTCATAAAACATATTATTTTTACAAAATCATAGGGGAAAGTATGTTTAGTGGTGATTATGTGGTTTATAGTAAATCAGAGAACTGGGATTACACTCTCCATTTTCCTCGTTTGTTTCATGTTCTTTTCTCCCTTATTAGCTGTGTATGTGTTGTTCATGTCTTTGAACTTCATTTCAAATATGTGTCTTACAAATTGATTTTAGTATTCTAAAACAGAAAACAGAAGAAGTTGTTTACCACCAGCCCTGTTTGACGAAGGATTTGTGTCTCGACTATCAGTAGGTTTGAAAAACAAGATTCAATCAAATCATATGGCATAACTTATTATCTAAAATGTATATGAATATTCACATGATTCTGTATTACTAATGTGGAAATGTTCCAATTGTTTCAAAACTTCGATGTTGTATACCAAATTTGGCACATTATCTCTATCTAATGGATCAGAATTAGAAAGAGAGCCTCAAAATTCTCCAGAATCAACTGATAATATTTACTTCCAGTTATTGCTTGGCTAGGGTAATAGGAGTTTAAGTTACTCACAAAGCACAATTTCATTGTACCAATAAAGAATACAAAGGATAGATGAAGAGATTTTTAATAAAGAATCAATGAAATGTTGAGGGAGTATTGAGGTGAGTGAAAAATGTGCATAAATTTCTTCTCACAGCTGTTATTTCCTTACTCACTTTTTTCCTTTTTCCCTTCACATTGTCCTCTTGTACAAACCAACTTCCTTTTCCATTATTTTTTCCAAAACAAAAAATTTTATCCTTAAATGTCTATTGTCAATCTTGTCTCTAATGCTTGTAGCTTCTAGTATTATTAACTGTTAAACAATTCCCTTGCAGATTGGCTAGTATATAGTTATCCACCTGAATTTATGTACATAAACATTAGTGTTTGTGTGTCACTTTTGGATACCTTTCTCTCAAGCATGTCCCTTGTCTCCCCGTGAATTGGTACCTGAGTCCTGCTTTCTTCATCATGTCTGTGTTACTTATTTCTAACACACACATATCAGCCAGCCAATGCTCCATTCTATGTTCCAGGCTTGTGTCCCAATGAAAACTGTTTTACAAATGTTTTCTAATCGTTGTGTAGGATTCTCTTGTATAGAGATACCATTTCCTTGGATCCAATCATCTATAGTGGGACATTGGAATTGTTTCCATTTCTTGGCTTTTTTGAAGTGTGCAACATAAACATGGGTGTGCAGGTTTTCCTCGTCCTATCCTGGGTCTTGTTGCTCAGAATGGGACATGTGCTTTACCTTGGGTGTTCTATTCAAGATACTCCACTCTCTTTTCAAGAGTGGTTGCAGTAGTTTACATTCCCAACAAAATTTCAGTACATTTCTTATTTCAGGGAATCACCTCCTGCACTTGTTGTTGCTTGAGTTCAGAATACATGTCATTCTGACTTGGGCAAGATGTTATTTCAGTGTTGTTTTTATTTACATATAATTTAATTCCAGTGATGGTTGTTATGTTTCTGTGTTTCATTACCATTTTTATTTCGTCTTCTGTGAAGTCTGTTTTCAGATCCATGGTGAACTTCATGATTGATTTGTTGGAATTAGGAGGATTAGTTTCTTGTAGCCCCTGCATGTGAGAAACATTAACCTATTATAATATTTGTCTGTTGCATTGCTGTTTGGCTGTCTGTCTGGTTTCGCGACCATGACCTTAGCTGTGCAGAACATTTTTATTTTAATGTAGTCCCATTTTCCAATCTTTCACCAATCTGTTGTGTGCCTCAGACTCTGTTCAGGAAGTTCCTCCCTAGGCGTAGAAGACCTGATATCTTAGCTACTCTGTT